>NC_053393.1:256426334-256467217 GCF_905171765.1 Bufo bufo
ACTACACTGTTGTAGTTATTTGTGGTGAAAGCGTTTAGAGGCCTATTTAAATACAAAAATTTAAATATATACTTATTTCACAGTTGCAGTTAATTGTGGTGAAAGCGTTTAGTGACCTATTTCAGTACAGAAAAAAAAAATGCACTTCACTGTTGCAGTTGTTTCTGGTGAAATCGATTTTGGGCCTATTTCAGTAAAGAAAGAAAAATATATATGCACTTCACTGTTGCAGTTATTTGTGGTGAAAGCGTTTAGTGGCCTATTTCAGTACAAAAATAATATAATCTCAGTTTACTTCTACAGTAATATGTGTTGAAAACGTTAAGTGGCCTATTTCAGTACAGAAAAATACATACACACTTCACTGTTCCAGTTATTTGTGGTGAAAACAATTAGTGGCCTATTTCAGTACAAGAATAAAAATATATTCTTAGTTTACTTCTGCAGTTATATGTGTTTAGAGGCCTATTTAAAATACAAAAATATAAATATATACTTATTTCACAGTTGCAGTTAATTGTGGTGAAAGCGTTTAGTGACCTATTTCAGTACAGAAAAAAAAAAAATGCACTTCACTGTTGCAGTTGTTTCTGGTGAAATCGATTTTGGGCCTATTTCAGTAAAGAAAGAAAAATATATACACACTTCACTGTTGCAGTTTTTTGTGGCGAAAGCATTTATTGGCTCATTTCAGTACAAAAAGAAAAATATATACGCACTTCACTATGGCAGTTATTTGTGGTGAAAGCATTTACTGGCCTATTTCAGTACAGAAATAAAACTATATAAGCATTTCACTGTTGCAGTTATACAGGGAGTGCAGAATTATTAGGCAAATGAGTATTTTGACCACATCATCCTCTTTATGCATGTTGTCTTACTCCAAGCTGTATAGGCTCGAAAGCCTACTACCAATTAAGCATATTAGGTGATGTGCATCTCTGTAATGAGAAGGGGTGTGGTCTATGACATCAACACCCTATATTAGGTGTGCATAATTATTAGGCAACTTCCTTTCCTTTGGCAAAATGGGTCAAAAGAAGGACTTGACAGGCTCAGAAAAGTCAAAAATAGTGAGATATCTTGCAGAGGGATGCAGCACTCTTAAAATTGCAAAGCTTCTGAAGCGTGATCATCGAAAAATCAAGCGTTTCATTCAAAATAGTCAACAGGGTCGCAAGAAGCGTGTGGAAAAACCAAGGCGCAAAATAACTGTCCATGAACTGAGAAAAGTCAAGCGTGCAGCTGCCAAGATGCCACTTGCCACCAGTTTGGCCATATTTCAGAGCTGCAACATCACTGGAGTGCCCAAAAGCACAAGGTGTGCAATACTCAGAGACATGGCCAAGGTAAGAAAGGCTGAAAGACGACCACCACTGAACAAGACACACAAGCTGAAACGTCAAGACTGGGCCAAGAAATATCTCAAGACTGATTTTTCTAAGGGTTTATGGACTGATGAAATGAGAGTGAGTCTTGATGGGCCAGATGGATGGGCCCGTGGCTGGATTGGTAAAGGGTAAAGTTGAGCGAACACCTGGATGTTCGGGTTCGAGAAGTTCGGCCGAACTTCCCGGAAATGTTCGGGTTCGGGATCCGAACCCGAACCGAACTTCGTCCCGAACCCGAACCCCATTGAAGTCAATGGGGTCCCGAACTTTTGGGCACTAAAAAGGCTGTAAAACAGCCCAGGAAAGAGCTAGAGGGCTGCAAAAGGCAGCAACATGTAGGTAAATCCCCTGCAAACAAATGTGGATAGGGAAAAGAATTAAAATAAAAATTAAAAAAATAAAAATGACCCAATATCAATTGGACAGAGGTCCCATAGCAGAGAATCTGGCTTCACGTCAGCAGAGAATCAGTCTCTTCATGCCATAGCAAAGAATCTGGCTTCATGTCAGCACAGAATCAGTCTCTTCATGCCATAGCAGAGAATCTGGCTTCATGTCAGCACAGAATCAGTCTTCATGTCATAGCAGAGAATCAGGTTTCACGTCACCCACCACTGGAACAGGCCACTGTCACACATTTAGGCCCAGGCACCCAGGCAGAGGAGAGAGGTCCCGTAACAGAGAATCTGGCCTTATGTCAGCACAGAATCTGTCTTCATGTCATAGCAGAGAATCAGGCTTCACGTCACCCACCACTGGAACAGGCCACTGTCACACATTTAGGCCCCGGCACCCAGACAGAGGAGAGCGGTCCCGTAACAGAGAATCTGGCCTTATGTCAGCGCAGAATCTGTCTTCATGTCATAGCAGAGAATCAGGCTTCACGTCACCCACAACTGGAACAGGCCACTGTCACACATTTAGGCCCAGGCACCCAGGCAGAGGAGAGAGGTCCCGTAACAGAGAATCTGGCCTTATGTCAGCACAGAATCTGTCTTCATGTCATAGCAGAGAATCAGGCTTCACGTCACCCACCACTGGAACAGGCCACTGTCACACATTTAGGCCCCGGCACCCAGACAGAGGAGAGCGGTCCCGTAACAGAGAATCTGGCCTTATGTCAGCGCAGAATCTGTCTTCATGTCATAGCAGAGAATCAGGCTTCACGTCACCCACCACTGGAACAGGCCACAGTCACACATTTAGGCCCAGGCACCCAGGCAGAGGAGAGAGGTCCCGTAACATAGAATCTGGCCTTATGTCAGCACAGAATCTGTCTTCATGTCATAGCAGAGAATCAGGCTTCACGTCACCCACCACTGGAACAGGCCACTGTCACACATTTAGGCCCCGACACCCAGACAGAGGAGAGCGGTCCCGTAACAGAGAATCTGGCCTTATGTCAGCGCAGAATCTGTCTTCATGTCATAGCAGAGAATCAAGCTTCACGTCACCCACCACTGGAACAGGCCACTGTCACACATTTAGGCCCAGGCACCCAGGCAGAGGAGAGAGGTCCCGTAACAGAGAATCTGGCCTTATGTCAGCACAGAATCTGTCTTCATGTCATAGCAGAGAATCAGGCTTCACGTCACCCACCACTGGAACAGGCCACTGTCACACATTTAGGCCCAGGCACCCAGGCAGAGGAGAGAGGTCCCGTAACAGAGAATCTGGCCTGATGTCAGCACAGAATCTGTCTTCATGTCATAGCAGAGAATCAGGCTTCACGTCACCCACCACTGGAACAGGCCACTGTCACACATTTAGGCCCAGGCACCCAGGCAGAGGAGAGAGGTCCCGTAACAGAGAATCTGGCCTTATGTTAGCACAGAATCTGTCTTCATGTCATAGCAGAGAATCAGGCTTCACGTCACCCACCACTGGAACAGGCCACTGTCACACATTTAGGCCCCGGCACCCAGACAGAGGAGAGCGGTCCCGTAACAGAGAATCTGGCCTTATGTCAGCACAGAATCTGTCTTCATGTCATAGCAGAGAATCAGGATTCACGTCACCCACCACTGGAACAGGCCACTGTCACACATTTAGGCCCAGGCACCCAGGCAGAGGAGAGAGGTCGCGTAACAGAGAATCTGGCATCATGTCAGCACAGAATAAGTCTTCATGTCATAGCAGAGAATCAGGGTTCACGTCACCCACCACTGGAACAGGCCACTGTCACACATTTAGGCCCCGGCACCTAGACAGAGGAGAGGTTCATTCAACTTTGGGTTGCCTCGCAATATAATGGTAAAATTAAATTAAAAATAGTATTGAATGAGGAAGTGCCCTGGAGTAGAATAATATATTGTTAAGGGGAGGTAGTTAATATCTAATCTGCACAAGGGATGGACAGGTCCTGTGGGATCCATGCCTGGTTCATTTTTATGAACGTCAGCTTGTCCACATTGGCTGTAGACAGGCGGCTGCGTTTGTCTGTAATGACGCCCCCTGCCGTGCTGAATACACGTTCAGACAAAACACTGGCCGCCGGGCAGGCCAGCACCTCCAAGGCATAAAAGGCTAGCTCTGGCCACGTGGACAATTTGGAGACCCAGAAGTTGAATGGGGCCGAACCATCAGTCAGTACGTGGAGGGGTGTGCACAGGTACTGTTCCACCATGTTAGTGAAATGTTGCCTCCTGCTAACACGTTCCGTATCAGGTGGTGGTGCAGTTAGCTGTGGCGTGTTGACAAAACTTTTCCACATCTCTGCCATGCTAACCCTGCCCTCAGAGGAGCTGGCCGTGACACAGCTGCATTGGCGACCTCTTGCTCCTCCTCTGCCTTCGCCTTGGGCTTCCACTGGTTCCCCTGTGACATTTGGGAATGCTCTCAGTAGCGCGTCTACCAACGTGCGCTTGTACTCGCGCATCTTCCTATCACGCTCCAGTGTAGGAAGTAAGGTGGGCACATTGTCTTTGTACCGGGGATCCAGCAGGGTGGCAACCCAGTAGTCCGCACACGTTAAAATGTGGGCAACTCTGCTGTCGTTGCGCAGGCACTGCAGCATGTAGTCGCTCATGTGTGCCAGGCTGCCCAGAGGTAAGGACAAGCTGTCCTCTGTGGGAGGCGTATCGTCATCGTCCTGTGTTTTCCCCCAGCCACGCACCAGTGATGGGCCCGAGCTGCTTTGGGTGCCACCCTGCTGTGAACATGCTTCATCCTCATCCTCCTCCACCTCCTCCTCATCCTCGTCCTCCTCGTCCTCCAGTAGTGGGCCCTGTCTGGCCACATTTGTACCTTGCCTCTGGTGTTGCAAAAAACTTCCCTCTGAGTCACTTCGAAGAGACTGGCCTGAAAGTGCTAAAAATGACCCCTCTTTCTCCTCTTCCTCCTGGGCCACCTCCTCTTCCATCATCGCCACTGGCCATGTTGGTGGAGTACTCGAAACAACGCAACAGGGCACACAGGTCTCGCATGGAGGCCCAGTCATTGGTGGTGAAGTGTGTCTGATCCACAGTGCAACTGACCCGTGCGTGCTGCAGCTGAAACTCCACTATGGCCTGCTGCTGCTCGCACAGTCTGTCCAGCATATGCAAGGTGGAGTTCCACCTGATGGGTACGTCGCATATGAGGCGGTGAGCGGGAAGGCCGAAGTTACGCTGTAGCGCAGACAGGCGAGCAGCGGCAGGGTGTGAACGCCGGAAGCGCGAACAGACGGCCCGCACTTTATGCAGCAGCTCTAACATGTCGGGGTAGTTGCGAATGAACTTCTGCACCACCAAATTCAGCACATGCGCCAGGCAAGGGATGTGCGTCAAACCGGCTAGTCCCAGAGCTGCAACGAGATTTCGCCCATTATGGCACACCACCAGGCCGGGCTTGAGGCTCACCGACAGCAACCACTCGTCGGTCTGTTGCTCTATACCCCGCCACAACTCCTGTGCGGTGTGGGGCCTGTCCCCCAAACATATGAGTTTCAGAATGGCCTGCTGACGTTTACCCCGGGCTGTGCTGAAGTTGGTGGTGAAGGTGTGTGGCTGACTGGATGAGCAGGTGGAAGAAGAGGAGGAGGAAGCTGAGTAGGAGGAGCAGGAGACAGGAGGCAAAGAATGTTGCCCTGCGATCCTTGGCGGCAGAAGGACGTGCGCCAAACAGCTCTTCGCCTGGGGCCCAGCCGCCACTACATTTACCCAGTGTGCAGTTAGGGAGATATAGCGTCCCTGGCCGTGCTTACTGGTCCACGTATCTGTGGTTAGGTGGACCTTGCCACAGATGGCGTTGCGCAGTGCACACTTGATTTTATCGGACACTTGTTTGTGCAGGGAAGGCACGGCTCTCTTGGAGAACTAGTGGCGGCTGGGGAAAACATACTGTGGGACAGCAAGTGACATGAGCTGTTTGAAGCTGTGTGTGTCCACCAGCCTAAATGACAGCATTTCATAGGGCAGTAGTTTAGAAATGCTGGCATTCAGGGCCAGGGATCGAGGGTGGCTAGGTGGGAATTTACGCTTTCTCTCAAATGTTTGTGAGATGGAGAGCTGAACGCTGCCGTGTGACATGGTTGAGATGCTTGGTGACGCAGGTGGTGGTGTTGGTGGTACATCCCATGTTTGCTGGGCGGCAGGTGCCAACGTTCATCCAGAGGCAGAGGAAGAGGCCGAGGCGGCAGCAGCAGAAGAGGTAGCAGGGGGAGCCTGAGTGACTTCCTTGTTTTTAACCACCTCCGGACCGCCTAACGCAGATTCGCGTTCCGGAGGTGGCAGCGCTGCGCACAGTCACGCATATACGCGTCATCTCGCGAGACGCGAGATTTCGCTCCAAGCCGGCCCGCGCATGCGCATCGCGGGCCGGCAAAAGTTAAAGAACAAGTTAGTCACCAGCCTGCCAGCAACGATCATTGGCTGGCAGGCTGGCGATTTTTAAAAAATCCAATCACAAGCCTTATAACAGATCATATTAGTAAATATGATCTGTTATATGGCTTCTCTGCTCCTGTGCTGGTCCTTTTCGTCGGTTGGATCCAGCACAGGAGCAGACTGAACTGTGAGTAGCACCAACACTTCACTGTAGCCCCTGATCACCCCCCTGCACCCCAATTAACCCTTTGATCACCCCTTTGATCGCCCCTGTCAATCACCAGTGAAAGGAAAAAAAGTGATCAGTGTAAACTGTCACTTTTTTTTTTTCACTAGTATTGGCTGTTAGGTTTTAGGGATAGTTTAGGCCCCTTGGTTAGGTAGTTAGCGTCAGTTAGCGCCCACCCCACCGCACCGCAGTCACTTTTATTCGCTGAATAGCGTATCGCTAATCAGCATTTGTACTTTTATAGTATCTGTAAGTGATCAAAACTGATCACGGTCAGATCTATAATAGTATTAGTGTCACTTTAGTTCGCCCTCCACCCAAAACGCAGTGTTTGCCCGATCAGGCCTGATCGGTCGCCCACACGTGCGTTCACCCACGCCCGCCCCACCGCAGTGACAAAAAATATATATTTTTTGATCACTGCACATTCATTTTACACGCACTGCGGCGATAAAAAAATCAGTTTTGATATTTTTTATCAACCGCAGCGGCCTCCGGTACTTCGCTAGCCTCCCCTTTGTAAGACAGGTTTGCTTTTTTTCTTGGGTAGTCTCAGGGAATACCCCTAAATTTAGTAGTCCAAAATGTCAAACAGGGGGTATTCTTCTGAAGAGGCCTACAGGATTCTGACCCAGTCGGATGAGGAGTGGGAACCCTCATCTGATGAATCTAGCGGGTCAGAATATGAACCTGTGGAAAGCAGTGGCTCTCTGACCCAAAGTTCGGACGAGGAGGTGGAGGTCCCTGGCAGCACCAGGCGTACCCGGCCCCATGTCGCTAGACCACAGGTTATGCAGGATCCGCTTCAAGAGCAGCAGAGTGGGGCTGTCGCTGCCGGATCACGTGGTGAGGCATACACCAGCAGCGCAGCCCTCCCTGGACCTAGTACCAGCACTGCCGTACAACATGGTGACGTGGCGAGCACCAGAAGGGCAGTTGAAGCTGGTACGGTGGCACGTGCACTAGTTACCCCGTCGCAGCCACCGCAAAGACAGGCCCGTAGAGCCCCTAGAATCCCTGAGGTGCTGGCAAACCCTGATTGGCAGTCACCAACTTCAGCCGCACCTGTAGTTCCCCCTTTCACCGCCCAGTCTGGAGTTCGGGTTGAGACGGCTCAAATCGGTTCGGCCCTGGGATTTTTTGAGCTGTTCTTGACTGCGGAGCTCTTGGACTTAGTCGTGGCAGAGACCAACCAGTATGCCACACAATTTATATCCGCCAACCCGGGAAGCTTTTATGCCCAGCCTTTCCGGTGGAAACCAGTCCAAGTTTCCGAAATTAAAATTTTTTTGGGCCTTCTCCTCAACATGGGCCTGACAAAAAAGCATGAATTGCGGTCATATTGGTCAACGCACCCGATTCATCACATGCCCATGTTCTCTGCTGCTATGTCCAGGGCACGATTTGAGGCCATCCTCCGTTTCCTGCATTTTAGCGACAACACCACCTCCCGTCCCAGAGGCCACCCAGCTTTTGACCGGCTCCACAAAATTCGGCCCCTCATAGACCATTTCAACCAGAAATTTGCAGATTTGTATACCCCCGAGCAAAACATCTGCGTAGACGAGTCCCTAATACATTTTACCGGGCGCCTTGGCTTCAAACAGTACATCCCAAGCAAGCGTGCCCGGTATGGGGTCAAATTGTATAAGCTCTGTGAAAGGGCCACAGGCTATACCCACAAATTTCGTGTCTATGAGGGAAAAGATCAGACCCTGGAGCCGGTCGGTTGCCCTGACTACCTGGGGAGCAGTGGGAAGACAGTCTGGGACTTGGTGTCACCCTTATTCGGCAAGGGGTACCATCTTTATGTGGACAATTTTTACACAAGTGTGGCCCTCTTTAGGCATTTGTTTCTAGAACGGATTTGCGCCTGTGGCACCGCGCGAACTAGTCGCGTGGGCTTCCCCCAACGGCTTGTAACCACCCGTCTTGCAAGGGGGCAGAGGGCTGCCTTGTGTAACGAAGAACTGCTCGCGGTGAAATGGAGAGACAAGCGTGACGTTTACATGCTCTCCTCCATTCACGCAGACACGACAATCCAAATTGAGCGAGCAACCCGTGTCATTGAAAAGCCCCTCTGTGTCCACGACTATAATGCGCTCATGGGAGGGGTGGACTTCAATGACCAGATGTTGTCTCCGTATTTAGTTTCCCGCAGAACCAGACGCTGGTATAAGAAGGTGTCTGTATATTTAATTCAATTGGCGCTGTACAATAGTTTTGTTCTCTACAGTAAGGCTGGGAGAACACGATCTTTCCTCAAATTCCAGGAAGAGATCATCGAGAACCTCCTTTACCCAGGAGGTTCCGTGGCCCCATCCCCCAGTGTAGTTAGCCGTCTACACGAGCGACATTTCCCCAGTGTCGTTCCTGGTACCTCAACCCAACCGTCACCCCGAAAAAGATGTCGTGTCTGTAGCAGGAGTGGAATAAGGCGTGACACCCGCTATTTCTGTCCTGACTGTGCTGACCACCCTGCCCTATGCTATGGAGAGTGTTTCCGGAAGTACCACACACAGGTACACCTAGCATAGGGATTGCATCTCACAGGACAGGCACACAGGGCTATTAGGGCCCTTTTACTCTCAGCTGCTGCAAACCTCTCCTTTCACCTGGGATAAAGTGCATAACGTACTTCGCCACATCTTTGGGCGATTTGCGCTTTGCACATTGTCCCATGGGGAAGGAGAGGTTTGTTCTATAAAGGTAAAAAAAACTAAACAAAAAAAAAATTACCGGTAAGTAAAAAAGTTAAAAAAGTTTAAAAAAGTTAATATGTTCTGTTCTAAAGTTAATAAAGTTATTGCTTTGCGGCCTGGTTTTTTCTTTTTTGTTTTGTTTTTTTTACCTTCCAGGTGGACCAACCGATCGACCAGCTGCAGCACTGATGTGCATTCGGACAGAAGCATTGCGCTGCTGTCAGATTACACGCAAGTCGGTGTATGCGGCGCTGCAAGACGAGATTTCTCCTCTGCAGTAAAAGATATGTTTGCCGAGGCATATGAGCTGAGGAGGTGGCGGTGTTCATATACTTTGGCAAACACTTTGTATATATAAAAAAAAAATCCCGGCAATGATTTATTCATCCACATCGATTGATGTGAATGGAGAAATCTGGTTTGCCAGGGCATACGAGCTGAAGTGGGTATGGATGTTGGGCGGAGCTCCTATGTCCTGGCAGACGCCTTTCCCCTCCTTTTTCTTTTTTTGGCAGAGATTTTTTCATCCACATTGATCGATGCGAATGAAGAAATCTGTGCCGTTCATTTTTTTCTTTCAGCCCAGAGGCTGAACGGAAAAAAAAAATCTCATTACCCGTATGCTCAATATAAGGAGAATAGCAGAAACTCCTAATGCTGGGCATACATGTAATGATTGCGGAGACCCTCAAATGCCAGGGCAGTACAAACACCCCACAAATAACACCATTTTGGAAAGAAGACACCCCAAGGTATTCGCTGAGGGGCATATTGAGTCCATGAAAGATTGAAATTTTTGTCCCAAGTTAGCGGAAAGGGAGACTTTGTGAGAACAAAATCCAAAAAATCAATTTCCGCTAACTTGTGCCAAAATTTTTTTTTTTCAATGAACTCGCCATGCCCCTCATTGAATACCTTGGGGTGTCTTCTTCCCAAAATGGGGTCACATGTGGGGTATTTATACTGCCCTGGCATTTTAGGGGCCCCAAAGCGTGAGAAGAAGTCTGGTATCCAAATGTCTAAAAATGCCCTCCTAAAAGGAATTTGGGCCCCTTTGCCCACCTAGGCTGCAAAAAAGTGTCACACATGTGGTATCTCCGTATTCAGCAGAAGTTGGGGAATATGTTTTGGGGTGTCATTTTACATATACCCATGCTGGGTGAGATAAATATCTTGGTCAAATGCCAACTTTGTATAAAAAAAATGGGAAAAGTTGTCTTTTGCCAAGATATTTCTCTCACCCAGCATGGGTATATGTAAAATGACACCCCAAAACACATTCCTTACCTTCTCCTGAGTACGGAGATACCAGATGTGTGACACTTTTTTGCAGCCTAGCTGGGCAAAGGGGCCCACATTCCAAAGAGCACCTTTCAGATTTCACAGGTCATTTACCTACTTACCAGACATTAGGGCCCCTGGAAAATGCCAGGGCAGTATAACTGCCCCACAAGTGACCCCATTTTGGAAAGAAGACACCCCAAGGTATTCCGTGAGGGGCATGGCAAGTTCCTAGAATTTTTTATTTTTTGTCACAAGTTAGTGGAAAATGATGATTTTTTTTTTTTTTTTTTTTTTCATACAAAGTCTCCTATTCCACTAACTTGTGACAAAAAAAAAAATTTTCCATGAACTCACTATGCCCAATCAGCGAATACCTTGGGGTCTCTTCTTTCCAAAATGGGGTCACTTGTGGGGTAGTTATACTGCCCTGGCATTCTAGGGGCCCAAATGTGTGGTAAGGAGTTTGAAATCAAATTCAGTAAAAAATGACCTGTGAAATCCAAAAGGTGCTCTTTGGAATATGGGCCCCTTTGCCCACCTAGGCTGCAAAAAAGTGTCACACATCTGGTATCTCCGTACTCAGGAGAAGGTGGGGAATGTGTTTTGGGGTGTCATTTTATATATACCCATGCTGGGTGAGAGAAATATCTTGGCAAAAGACAACTTTTCCCATTTTTTTATACAAAGTTGTCATTTGACCAAGATATTTATCTCACCCAGCATGGGTATATGTAAAAAGACACCCCAAAACACATTCCTCAACTTCTCCTGAGTACGGCAATACCACATGTGTGACACTTTTTTGCAGCCTAGGTGGGCAAAGGGGCCCATATTCCAAAGAGCACCTTTCGGATTTCACTCGTCATTTTTTACTGAATTTGATTTCAAACTCCTTACCACACATTTGGGCCCCTAGAATGCCAGGGCAGTATAACTACCCCACAAGTGACCCCATTTTGGAAAGAAGAGACCCCAAGGTATTCGCTGATGGGCATAGTGAGTTCATGGAAGTTTTTATTTTTTGTCACAAGTTAGTGGAATATGAGACTTTGTATGAAAAAAAAAAAAAAAATCATCATTTTCCACTAACTTGTGACAAAAAATAAAAAATTCTAGGAACTCGCCATGCCCCTCACGGAATAGCTTGGGGTGTCTTCTTTCCAAAATGGGGTCACTTGTGGGGTAGTTATACTGCGCTGGCATTCTAGGGGCCCAAATGTGTGGTAAGGAGTTTGAAATCAAATTCTGTTAAAAATGACGAGTGAAATCCGAAAGGTGCTCTTTGGAATATGGGCCCCTTTGCCCACCTAGGCTGCAAAAAAGTGTGACACATCTGGTATCTCCGTACTCAGGAGAAGGTGGGGAATGTGTTTTGGGGTGTCATTTTACATATACCCATGCTGGGTGAGAGAAATATCTTGGCAAAAGACAACTTTTCCCATTTTTTTATACAAAGTTGTCATTTGACCAAGATATTTATCTCACCCAGCATGGGTATATGTAAAAAGACACCCCAAAACACATTCCTCAACTTCTCCTGAGTACGGGGATACCAGATGTGTGACACTTTTTTGCAGCCTAGGTGGGCAAAGGGGCCCATATTCCAAAGAGCACCTTTCGGATTTCACTCGTCATTTTTTACAGAATTTGATTTCAAACTCCTTACCACACATTTGGGCCCCTAGAATGCCAGGGCAGTATAACTACCCCACAAGTGACCCCATTTTGGAAAGAAGAGACCCCAAGGTATTCGCTGATGGGCATAGTGAGTTCATGGAAGTTTTTATTTTTTGTCACAAGTTAGTGGAATATGAGACTTTGTATGAAAAAAAAAAAAAAAAAAAAAATCATCATTTTCCACTAACTTGTGACAAAAAATAAAAAATTCTAGGAACTCGCCATGCCCCTCACGGAATAGCTTGGGGTGTCTTCTTTCCAAAATGGGGTCACTTGTGGGGTAGTTATACTGCCCTGGCATTCTAGGGGCCCAAATGTGTGGTAAGGAGTTAGAAATCAAATTCTGTAAAAAATGATGAGTGAAATCCGAAAGGTGCTCTTTGGAATATGGGCCCCTTTGCCCACCTAGGCTGCAAAAAAGTGTCACACATCTGGTATCTCCGTACTCAGGAGAAGGTGGGGAATGTGTTTTGGGGTGTCATTTTATATATACCCATGCTGGGTGAGAGAAATATCTTGGCAAAAGACAACTTTTCCCATTTTTTTATACAAAGTTGTCATTTGACCAAGATATTTATCTCACCCAGCATGGGTATATGTAAAAAGACACCCCAAAACACATTCCTCAACTTCTCCTGAGTACGGGGATACCAGATGTGTGACACTTTTTTGCAGCCTAGGTGGGCAAAGCGGCCCATATTCCAAAGAGCACCTTTCGGATTTCACTCGTCATTTTTTACTGAATTTGATTTCAAACTCTTTACCACACATTTGGGCCCCTAGAATGCCAGGGCAGTATAACTACCCCACAAGTGACCCCATTTTGGAAAGAAGAGACCCCAAGGTATTCGCTGATGGGCATAGTGAGTTCATAGAACTTTTTATTTTTTGTCACAAGTTAGTGGAATATGAGACTTTGTAAGAAAAAAAAAAAAAAATCATCATTTTCCGCTAACTTGTGACAAAAAATAAAAAGTTCTATAAACTCACTATGCCCATCAGCGAATACCTTAGGGTGTGTACTTTCAGAAATGGGGTCATTTGTGGGGTGTTTGTACTGTCTGGGCATTGTAGAACCTCAGGAAACATGACAGGTGCTCAGAAAGTCAGAGCTGCTTCAAAAAGCGGAAATTCACATTTTTGTACCATAGTTTGTAAACGCTATAACTTTTACCCAAACCATTTTTTTTTTACCCAAACATTTTTTTTTTATCAAAGACATGTAGAACTATAAATTTAGAGCAAAATTTCTATATGGATGTCGTTTTTTTTGCAAAATTTTACAACTGAAAGTGAAAAATGTCATTTTTTTGCAAAAAAATCGTTAAATTTCGATTAATAAAAAAAAAAGTAAAAATGTCAGCAGCAATGAAATACCACCAAATGAAAGCTCTATCAGTGAGAAGAAAAGGAGGTAAAATTCATTTGGGTGGTAAGTTGCATGACCGAGCAATAAATGGTGAAAGTAGTGTAGGTCAGAAGTGTAAAAAGTGGCCTGGTCTTTCAGGGTGTTTAAGCACTGGGGGCTGAGGTGGTTAAGGTGTTTACTCCACTGCAGTTCATGCTTTGCATGCAGGTGCCTGGTCATGCAGGTTGTGCTAAGGTTCAGAACGTTAATGCCTCGCTTCAGGCTCTGATGGCACAGCGTGCAAACCACTCGGGTCTTGTCGTCAGCACATTGTTTGAAGAAGTGCCATGCCAGGGAACTCCTTGAAGCTGCCTTTGGGGTGCTCGGTCCCAGATGGCGGTGGTAAGTAGCAGGCGGAGTCTCTTGGCGGCGGGTGTTCTGATTTTGCCCACTGCTCCCTCTTTTGCTACGCTGTTGGCTCGGTCTCACCACTGCCTCTTCCTCCGAACTGTGAAAGTCAGAGGCACGACCTTCATTCCATGTGGGGTCTAGGACCTCATCGTCCCCTGCATCGTCTTCCACCCAGTCTTGATCCCTGACCTCCTGTTCAGTCTGCACACTGCAGAAAGACGCAGCAGTTGGCACCTGTGTTTCGTCATCATCAGAGACGTGCTGAGGTGGTATTTCCATGT
The DNA here is from genome assembly GCF_905171765.1 of Bufo bufo. NCBI lineage: Eukaryota > Metazoa > Chordata > Amphibia > Anura > Bufonidae > Bufo > Bufo bufo. The sequence continues at coordinate 256,440,463 of NC_053393.1, forward strand.
CCTCATCATCAGGAAAAATAAGTGGTTGTGCGTTAGTGCATTCTATCTCTTCCACCCCTGGGGAAGGGCTAGGTGGATGCCCTTGGGAAACCCTGGCAGCAGAGTCTTCAAACAGCATAAGAGACCGCTGCATAACTTGAGGCTCAGACAGTTTCCCTGATATGCATGGGGGTGATGTGACAGACCGATGGGCTTGGTTTTCATGCGCCATCTGTGCGCTTTCTGCAGAAGACTGGGTGGGAGATAATGTGAACGTGCTGGATCCACTGTCGGCCACCCAATTGACTAATGCCTGTACCTGCTCAGGCCTTACCATCCTTAGAACGGCATTGGGCCCCACCAAATATCGCTGTAAATTCTGCTGGCTACTGGGACCTGAGGTAGTTGGTTCACTAGGACGTGTGGCTGTGGCAGAACGGCCACGTCCTCTCCCAGCACCAGAGGGTCCACTAACACCTCCACGACCATGTCCACGTCCGCGTCCCTTATTTGATGTTTTCCTCATTGTTCCCGTTCACCACAATTTTGAGAATGGCAAATTTGGGAATAGTTTTTCAACCCAGAACAAAAAATGTGCTTTTACGGTCACTACAAATAACTTGACCAGCTAAAACAGTACAGATTTGGTTGAATAGAAATGTGAGGCCTTTTTTTTTTTGCGCTATGTGACAGGTATAGGTTTAATCACAGAATCAGACTTCTATCTGCACGGTAGCGTGTGTCTTAGGTTTTTCTGAATGACACTATAAGCACCTTCAATGTAAGATATCCTTTTTGGGATAGATTTCAAGTAGGCCTCAAATACCAGAAACTAGTTATTTTGAGAATGGCAAATTTGGGAATAGTTTTTCAACCCAGAACAAAAAGTCTGCTTTTACGGTCACTAGAAATAACTTGACCAGCTAAAACAGTACAGATTTGGTTGAATAGAAATGTCAGGCCTGTTTTCTTTTGCGCTGTGTGACAGGTATAGGTTTAATCACAGAATCAGACTTCTATCTGCACGGTAGCGTGTGTCTTAGGTTTTTCTGAATGACACTATCAGTACCTTCAATGTAAGATATCCTTTTTGGATAGATTTCAAGTAGGCCTCAAATACCAGAAACTAGTTATTTTGAGAATGGCAAATTTGGGAATAGTTTTTCAACCCAGAAAAAAAAATGTGCTTTTACGGTCACTAGAAATAACTTGACCAGCTAAAACAGTACAGATTTGGTTGAATAGAAATGTGAGGCCTTTTTTTTTTTGCGCTGTGTGACAGGTATAGGTTTAATCACAGAATCAGACTTCTATCTGCACGGTAGCGTGTGTCTTAGGTTTTTCTGAATGACACTATCAGTACCTTCAATGTAAGATATCCTTTTTGGGATAGATTTCAAGTAGGCCTCAAATACCAGAAACTAGTTATTTTGAGAATGGCAAATTTGGGAATAGTTTTTCAACCCAGAAAAAAAAAAGTGCTTTTACGGTCACTACAAATAACTTGACCAGCTAAAACAGTACAGATTTGGTTGAATAGAAATGTCAGGTCTATTTTTTAGGCGCTGGGTGACAGGCTCAACTTGCCCCTGATGTAGTATATGGCCAAAAAATAACCACACTGTTGATGGTTAAATGCACTTGGGTGACACAGGCTCAGCCTGCACCAGATGTAGTATATGGCCAAAAAATAATCAGACTGTTGATGGTTAAATGCACTTCGGTGACACAGGCTCAGCCTGCAGCTGATGTAGTATATGGCCAAAAAATAACCAGACTGTTGATGGTTAAATGCACTTCGGTGACACAGGCTCAGCCTGCCGCTGATGTAGGATATAGCACAAAATAACCACACTATTGATGGTTAAATACACTTGGTGATAGCTTGTGCTGGCGCACCACAAGTCACAAAATGGCCGCCGATCACCCCAGAAAAAAAGTGATCTAAAAACGCTCTGGGCAGCCTCAAAAAAGTGAGCAAGTCAATATTAGCACTTCAATGATCCACAGCTGCAGATCGATCACAGAATGAAGTCTTTTGGAGGAGTTAATCTGCCTAATCTCGCCCTAACGTCGCAGCTGCAACCTCTCCCTATGCTTCAATCAGCAGAGTGACGTGCAGCGCAACGTGACCCAAGCTTATATAGAGGCTGGGTCACATGCTGCACTGGCCAATCACAGCCATGCCAATAGTAGGCATGGCTGTGATGGCCTCTTGGGGCAAGTAGTATGAAGCTTGTTGATTGGCTGCTTTGCAGCCTTTCAAAAAGCGCCAAGAAAGCGCCGAACACCGAACCCGAACACGGACTTTTACGAAAATGTTCGGGTTCGGGTCCGTGTCACGGACACCCCAAAATTCGGTACGAACCCGAACTATACAGTTCAGGTTCGCTCATCCCTAGTAAAAGGCAGAGAGCTCCAGTCCGACTCAGACGCCAGCAAGGTGGAGGTGGAGTACTAGTTTGGGCTGGTATCATCAAAGATGAGCTTGTGGGGCCTTTTCGGGTTGAGGATGGAGTCAAGCTCAACTCCCAGTCCTACTGCCAGTTTCTGGAAGACACCTTCTTCAAGCAGTGGTACAGGAAGAAGTCTGCATCCTTCAAGAAAAACATGATTTTCATGCAGGACAATGCTCCATCACACGCGTCCAAGTACTCCACATCGTGGCTGGCAAGAAAGGGTATAAAAGAAGAAAATCTAATGACATGGCCTCCTTGTTCACCTGATCTGAACCCCATTGAGAACCTGTGGTCCATCATCAATTGTGAGATTTACAAGGAGGTAAAACAGTACACCTCTCTGAACAGTGTCTGGGAGGCTGTGGTTGCTGCTGCACGCAATGTTGATGGTGAACAGATCAAAACACTGACAGAATCCATGGATGGCAGGCTTTTGAGTGTCCTTGCAAAGAAAGGTGGCTATATTGGTCACTGATTGTTTTGTTTTGTTTTTGAATGTCAGAAATGTATATTTGTGAATGTTGAGATGTTATATTGGTTTCACTGGTAAAAATAAATAATTGAAATGGGTATATATTTGTTTTTTGTTAAGTTGCCTAATAATTATGCACAGTAATAGTCACCTGCACACACAGATATCCCCCTAAAATAGCTAAAACTAAAACAAACTAAAAACAAACTAAAAACTACTTCCAAAAATATTCAGCTTTGATATTAATGAGTTTTTTGGGTTCATTGAGAACATGGTTGTTGTTCAATAATAAAATTAATCCTCAAAAATACAACTTGCCTAATAATTCTGCACTCCCTGTATATGTCAAAAGCGTTTAGTGGTCTATTTCAGTACAAAAAGAAAAATATATACGCACTTCCTTGTTGCAGTTATTTGTGGTAAAAGTGTTTATTGGCCTATTTCAGTACAGAAAGTACAATATATACGTATATAACTGTTGCAGTTTGTGTTTAAAGCATTTAGTGGTCTATTTCAGTATAAAAATAAAAATATATTATCAGTTTACTTTTGCAGTTATATGTTTTGAAATGCATTTAGTGACCTATTTCAGTACAGAAATAAAAATATATACGCACTTCACTGTTCCAGTTATTTGTGGTGAAAGCAATTAGTGTTTTATTTCAGTACAAAAATAAAAATAATATTCTCAGTTCACTTATGCAGTTATGTGTGTTGAAAATGTTTAGTTGCCTTTTTCAGTAGAAAAAGAAAAAATATACTCACTACACTATTGAAGTTATTTGTGGTGAAAGCGTTTAGTGGCCTATTTCAATACAAAAAGTAAAATATATACGTATTTCACAGTTGCAGTTATTTGTGATTTAAGCGTTTAGTGGCCTATTTCAGTACAAAAAGAAAAATATATATTCACTTCACTGTTGCAGTGATTTGTGCTGAAATCATTTAGTGGCCTATTTCAGTACAGAAAGAAAAATATATACGCACTTCGCTTTTGCAGTTATTTGTGGCGAAACCTTTTCATGGCCTATTTCAGTACAAAAAGAAAAATATATACTCTTTTCACTGTTGCAATTATTTGTGGTGAAAGCGTTTAGTGGCCTATTATAGTGCAAAAAGAAAAATATATACGCACTTCATTGTTGCAGTTATTTGTGGTAAAAGCATTTATTGGCCTATTTCAGTACAGAAACAAAAATATATATACACTTTAATGTTGCAGTTATTTTTTGGTGAAAGAGTTTAGTGGCCTATTTTAATACAAAAATAAAAATATAATCTGGGGGCAGAGCATGACCACGGACTGAATGGCAGTGTGAGAAAAAGCTCTCCTGCCACGTACTCTCATTTAACATCTTAATACCCCTTTAATCGCCTAAATTATGGGCAAAATAGGTTGCCATCAGCCTAGAGACGGGGAAGGTGCTGCTAAGTCGACGATTAATCAGGCTGCGGTTACAAAACTCTTCGCCAAGAGGCACACGCAATCTCCCGCTTCTCAGACCAAGATAGCGCCGGAGCTTACCCCTCAGTCATGAGTCGGAAGACGAACATCACTCCAGCAGCGAAGAAGACCAAGCTTTGGATGAAACGCTCACCGCAGCTGTTCTAAAGAAAGCTCTATCCCGGGCCCTTAAACCGGTAAGAGCCGACTTAGCTGACATATACACTGACTTACATGCTCTCAGATTCCGGACGGAGGCCTTAGAGATGACATGCTCAGAGCTAGTCTCAGCCTCAGCACTGGCATCTAGCACAGAACAGCTGGAGGTGCATGTGAATACTGCCCTCACACTAATTGACTAAGGCGACATAAAAACATTCGCTTCAAAGGGATCCCTGAGACCTGGGCGGGAGATGCACTCCCTAAAGTGGCGCAGGAGATCTTTACTGACCTGATGGGTCCAGATCACGCTATGAAGGTAGTGATTGAGCGCATACATAGAGCCCTTTGCCCGAAACCCAAACCGAATGAGCCGCCCCGGGATGTTATATGTGGTCTGCTTTCATATGTAGACACAGCTGCGATCCTCCGAGTGGCCAGGGAAAAAAGACCCATCTATTATGCAGGAGAAGAAGTCCCTATATCAGGATATTGCACCCTCAACAGACAAGCTAAGAGCGAAGGGGCTTAAATACGCATGGCTCTTCCCTTTCGGAGTATCTGTGATGAAGAACGGCAGGCTCATTGTTAGAAAAACTCTGTCGAACCTTGAAGCTGCGTGGTCTACCCTGGAAATAGAACCAGTAGAAATACCATCCTGGTCCCCAGCCATGGATTTGGCATGTTTACCACCCTTACCACGCCTAGAAGAATGGCGCACCATAACTCGTCCGAAACCTCAAAGAACCAAGAGGCCCTCCACTACTGCTAATCCGCCTCACCGCTGATTTTCAGGTCATGTTTCCTATACTCCTTGCTGTTATTTGTATAACTTAATCTGGAATCCATCAGTTAATCACCTGATCATCGGTTCAAGATGGAGCGTCTGAGATACCTGAGATATCCAGGTTTGAAGTTAACCCCCCTAAAGTTCGCTGGGGACTGCTCCTCTCCCCTTGGCACAAGAGATTATTTCCAGGATTCCATTGTGCCCACTTGCATAGTCGCTCATACCCCTTTGGTTGGTCATTATCCATGTTGGACATGTTACCTTATATTGGCGATTTTTTTTTTGGTCATGTCTGATGCTATATGTTTGTACACCACAGGTCAAGGTACAACTCCGAGCTTGAGGATTATCCTCTCCCCCCCTGCTCACTACCTTTGCCTGTCTTTACACACACACACACTTTGCCCTCCCCCCTCCTGCCACCTACGCACTTCCTTTCTTCGCCCTTTCTACCTCAAACCCTCCACACAACTCATCTCATTCCTTCCTCCTCCCTTTCTTGTCTCCCCACTCTTAATTTCTCTTCTGTTACTATAATCCCTTCTCCCACCTTTCATTTCCTTACTTGTTACTTGTTTCTCCCACTTCAATAGACCCCCGTGGTGGTAAGAGACCCCATAGACATGAATGAGTTTGGCTGTGCTACCTTTAATTTACGTGGATTAAACACCCCCAACAAGAGATACTATGTCCTAGACATACTCAGAAAACTTAAGGCATCCATTATCTTCTTGCAGGAGACCCACTTTAAACAAAACAAAATACCCAAACTACCCACTAGACACTTTGCCAACTGGTACCACTCATGCCACGCTACCTCAGCATCTAAAGCGGTATCTATTGCACCATTCTTTGCCACTTAAAGTTCTACAACAATATGCGGACTCCTGAGGGCTCAAATATATTCGACTAAACTTACCCTAGCGAACATATATGCCCCCAATCATGCGCAGGTTCCATGGCTACTGGATGCCTTGAATAAGCTCAAGCTTTTTGCTGATGGCCCGGTCATACTGGGAGGAGACTTAAATGTCAGTCTTGACCCTCTGCTGGATTCTTCTAAGACCGCTACCTCTCAATGTGCCTTAGCCAAACTATGATCTAAACTCTCCGATCTCTCTCTTATAGATGCCTGGTGCTTCCAGAATCTCTCTATTCGGGACTATTCCTATTTCTCTACAGTTCACAACTCGCACCAATGATTGGATTATCTACTGATCCACAAAACTCTACTACCACATCTCACGGCCACAGGTATTTCTATCATTTCTATATCAGACCACGCTCCAATCCACCTTTCTCCTACCCTGTCGGACGCTCCTCTTAAAGTGTGGAGGTGGCGCCTAAATGAACAAATACTTGAAAACACTAAAGCCTTCTCTGACATCCAAACACACTTATCCTCCTTCTTCGAATTGAATAAGGACTCTGGCCCTTCAAACCCAATAATATGGGAGGCACATAAAGCTTTCGTTAGAGGCTTATTCATCTCTTGGGGGTCTAAACTCAAGAAGGACAGACAAAGGAAGACTGATGCAATCCTTTCACAGATAGCACTCTTGGAAAAAGAACATAAACGCACCAGATTGATAGGAATGCAGCTAGAATTGAGATCTCTACTAGAGAAACTTCTTACCCACCTGCAGAATAAGTCGGCTAAAGCTTATCTCCACTTCCTACATAGGCTATACGCCCATGGGAATAAGAGAGGGAAGCTTATGTCTTCCCTAATTAAGAAGGAAAGAGCAAAGCAACACATTTACGCAACCATACAGGTTCGGTTACTTCCTCACTGCCAGAGATGGCAGCAGCCTTCCATAAGTTTTACTCAGCCTTATTGTCACGAGGGTATCTAGAACCACGCCTGACTCCGTTATACCCGGGGTCAGGAAGTCGCAGAGGTTGGCTGCGTGCTCTATGTAAGATAGGGCTGTTTCCTTATGGTAGCTTTCTGGGTTTGCTTTGCAAACCCTTTTGGCTCACTCAGGGATCCGTAGCTCCTTCTCCTCAGCTGTTCCTTGTCCAGCACTCCCAACCTCCTTATATTCCCCTCTCACACTTCTCTGGTTGCCAGATATAGAGCTTCCTGCCTGGACATCTATTCTGACCCTCTGGAGCTGTGTTGCTGCGTTCTCTGGTTGTTGGTCCAGAACGCTACCCTCCGGATCCCTGTTGGACCTTTGTGGTCTGCTGTGGTCGCCCACCTGGGTGTATGTGTTTGTCTGTATTGTCTGTCCTCTCCCTGGTGTTTCCCTCTTAGTGTCAGTGGTGCGGACTAGCGATCCCACCGGCCCGTTCACTATCTAGGGCTCATTTTAGGGAAAGCCAGGGTTTAGGCACGTGATCGCCGCACGGGTGAGGAACCCGTCTAGGGATGTCAGGGCAGTCAGGTGCCAGCCGCAAGGTGAGTCAGGATTCACCACCTTTCCCTCTCCCTTGGGCAGGGCTTTCCCTTTTCCCTCCCTGTGCGTGTCGCCGGTCATTACACTTATATAATATTGACGAAGCACCCACCGCACGGGGACACACACTCTAAGTAAGTGCTGATTGATGACTTTCTGAGAGACATATCATTACCCCATCTAGATCAGGCCATGATAAACTCCCTTCTTTCCCCTGTCACACCCGAGGAGGTGTACTTGGTCCTTTCCTCCTTCAACCCGGAAAAAGCCCGGGCCCAGATGGCTTCCCCTTGCCTTACTATAAAAAATTCCAAGATGTTCTGTTGCCCCATCTCGCCGAATTTTGCTCCTCTCTGTTTAAAGGTGATCCTCTCCCTAGACAGACACAGGAGGCCCATATTACTCTCATTGCAAAGGAAGGGAAAAACCCAGAGCAGTGTGGAAGCTATAGACCCATCTCGCTCCTCAACTTAGATCTTAAAATATGGGCTAAGCTTCTATCCCTTCGCATAAAGAAACTCTTACCCCACCTTATAGGAGAGGAGCAGTCTGGGTTTGCCCTGGGGAGAGAGGGATGGGCCAACACGACCAAACTATTGACAGCAATACACCAAGCCCATACCACAGGCAAATCACTGGTCCTTCTCGGAGTTGATGCAGAGAAGGCCTTTGATAGGGTCAGCTGGCTCTTCATTCACTCTATACTTCTGAAATTTGGATTCCCAGCTCCATTTATAAAGGCCATATTCTCGCTGTACTCTCAGCCATCAGCATACCTTTTAGTAAATGACTACCTATCGCCCCACTTTGCTATCACGAATGGGAACAGGCAGGGCTGCCCGCTCTCTCCCACCCTATTTGTACTGGTTATGGAAGCATTATTGCAGCAAGTAAGACAACAATCAGACATAAGGGGTTTTCCCACACCTAGTGGCGAGCTGAAAGTATTAGCCTTTCCGACGACCTCCTTTTTTTGCTGCCTGACCCAATAGTCAGGCTCCCTTTCCTGGTCAAGCTGTTTGAACAATTTGGGGAGGTCTCGAACTTTAAAGTCAACATCACAAAATCAGAAGTCCTAAATATCTCCCTCTCCCGCCAGAGTTTCCAGGCACTCAAGGAGGTCTCTCCTTTTGCGTGGGCCCCTTCTTCACTCAAATATTTGGGAATTCAAATCCCTTCTTCCATACCCAAGGTGTACGACACAAACTTTTGCCCCCTTCTTGCTGAAGTTCAAAAATCTCTCACAGATTACAACATTCCACTGATTTCATGGATCGGTAGGAAAAATAGTATAAAAACATATGTCCTGCCAAAGATTTTATACAAACTTCAGGTGTTACGGGTAGCTTTGCCGCAAACTTTCTTTACTACACTACGTTCCCTTTTCTTCCGCTACCTTTGGAAGCAGAAATGCCCCCGGATGGCCCAGACGCTCTAGACCAGACCGATTGGGAAGGGAGGCTTGGCTTGCTGGATGTCCAAATAATATATAGAGTGATACAGCTGAGAAGGTGGATTAACTTTTCCACTCTTTCTAGCTCGCAGACTGACTATCAATGGGGCGCAAATGCGTACAATGGAGACCTAATAAGGGATATGTGTCTCCCCACCAAAGCACATAAAATATACAAGCCACCAATTTGCTTTTTAGAGGTGCCTCTCACACCTGGGCTCTGCTCTCTCCTTCTCTTTCTCCTACTCTCTCTCCACTACTCCCCTCTAGCTTAATACCTGTGGTCGTGGGAAAGGACTCTCTGACCTTCAAACCTATGTGGGATCAGCATGTTCACATCTCAGTTATCAATATCTTCCCGAATTGAGGGATTCCTCGTCTGGCTGATCTGAAACAACTGTTCCCAAACTTCTCGCTCATGTTTCTACATATTTCCCACTTTACTAGGTGCTGTAAAGACTTCCCTTGGCTCTATTATCCCTTCAGAGATTTAACTGAATTAGAATCTGACCTATCATCGCCAATCCTCAAGTTCAGAAAACTATCTAAGTTACTAAACATCTGAAGGAACATGAAACTCTTGAATAACCCAGGGTATGTTGCCTATTGAGAGAAAGAACTGGGGCTCTCTTTTACTGAAAAGAGGTAACCCATATACTCCAAAACTCCCATGGATATTCAAGGTGCGTTCACCTGCAAGAGTCCCACTACAAGATTATCTTGAGGTGGAACAAAACACCTTTTACCTTCTTTTCCCCCCCCCCCCCCCCCCCTTCAATCTCTCTCACTGTACCTCTGTGTCCATGCTTAAATATTAGTTTTATTATTACTTTTATGTTTTGAGTATCTATATGTGCTTGAAATACATATATATGTGCCGGTCATCTGGTATACTGTAGTTTGACAATTGTAATGTAACTACTCATTATTCGCCCCATGTTGGGGTCGTTACGGACAGTCTGTTAACATACTTTGGCTGAATTATTGATTCATGTAAAAACAATAAAAATACAGTTGATAAAAAAAAATAAAAAATATGATCTTTGTTCAGTTCTTCAGTTATATATGTTGAAAATGTTTAATGGCCTATGTCAGTACAAAAAGAAAAATATATTCGCACTTCACTGTTGCAGTTATTTTTTGGTGAAAGCATTTAGTCCCTATTTCAGTACAAAAAGAAATTATATAAGCACTTCACTGTTGCAGTTATTTGTAGTTAAAGTGTTTATTGGCATATTTCAGTAGAAAAATAAAAATATATTCTCAGTACACATCTACAGTTATATGTGTTAAAAGCATTTAGTGCTCTACGGTATTTCAGTACAGAGAGAAAAATATATACGCACTTCATTGTTGCAGTTATTTGTGGTGAAAGTGTTTAGTGGCCTATTTCAGTACAGAAAAAAAATATATATACGTACTTCATTGTTGCAGTTAATTGTAGTGAAAGCATTTAGTCCCTATTTTAGTACAAAAAGAAAATATATATGCATTTCACTGTTGCAGTTATTTGTGGCGAAATCGTTTAGTGGCCTATTTAAGAAGAGAAAGAAAAATATATACGCACTTCACTGTTGCAGTTATTTGTGGTAAAACGGTTTAGTGGCCTATTTCAGTAAGAAAAAATATATATATAAGCACTTCACTGTTGCAGTTATTTGTAGTGAAAGTGTTTAGTGGCCTATTTCAGTAGAATAAAGAAAAATATATTCTCAGTACACATCTACAATTATATGTGTTGAAATCATTTAGTGGTCTACCGTATTTCAGTACAGAGAGAAAAATATATACGCACTTCACTGTTGCAGTTAATTGTAGTGAAATTGCTTAGTGGCCTATTTAAGTATAGAAAGAAAAATATGCACGCACTACACTGTTGCAGATATTTGTGGTGAAAGCGTTTTGTGGCCTATTTCAGTACAAAAATAATAATATATATTCTCAGTTCATTTCTACAGTTATATGTCTTGAAAGCGTTTAGTGGCCTATTTCAGTACAAAAATAAAAATATACACGCACTTCACTGTTGCAGATATTTGTGGTGAAAGCGTTTTGTGGCCTATTTCAGTACTGAAAGAAAAATATATACATACTTCACTATTGCAGTTATTTGTGGTGAAAGCGTTTAGTGGCCTATTTCAGTAGAGAAAGAAAAATATGTATGCACTTCACTGTTAATAATATATATTCTCAGTTCATTTCTGCAGTTATATGTCTTAAAAGCGTTTAGTGGCCTATTTCAGTACAAAAATAAAAATATATACATACTTCACTGTTGCAGTTATTTGTGGTAAAAGGTTTTAGTGGCTTAGTAACTTCTGCAGTTATATATGTTGAAAGCGTTTATTGGCCTATTTCAGTACAGAAAGAAATATATATATATTCTCTTCACTGTTGCAGTTATTTATGGTGAAAGAGTTTGGTGGCCTATTTCAGTACAAAAATAAAAATATAATGTCAGTTCACTTCTGTAGTTATATATGTTGAAAGCATTTAGAGGTCTATTTCAGTACAGAAAGAAAAATAAAAACGCACTTTACTGTGGCAGTTATATGTAGTGAAAGCGTTTATTGGCCTATTTTATTACAAAAAGAAAAATATATATGCACTTCACTGTTGCAGTTATTTGTGGTGAAAGCATTTAGTCCCTATTTCAGTACAATAAGAAAATATATATGCATTTCACTGTTGCAGTTATTTGTGGTGAAATCGTTTTGTGGCCTATTTAAGTACAGAAAGAAAAATATATACGTATTTCACTGTTGCAGTTATTTGTGGTGAAAGCGTTTTGTGGCCTATTTAAGTACAGAAAGAAAAATATATACGTATTTCACTGTTGCAGTTATTTGTGGTGAAAGCGTTTTGTGGCCTACATCAGTACAAAAATAATAATGTATATTATCAGTTAATTTCTGCAGTTATATGTCTTAAAAGCGTTTAGTGGCCTATTTCAGTACAAAAATATTAAAATATACACGCACTTCACTGTTGCAGATATTTGTGATGAAAGCGTTTTGTGGCCTATTTCAGTACAAAATAATAATATATATTCTCAGTTCATTTCTACAGTTATACACTCACCTAAAGAATTATTAGGAACACCTGTTCTATTTCTTATTAATGCGATTATCTAGTCAACCAATCACATGGCAGTTGCTTCAATGCATGTAGGGTTGTGGTCCTGGTCAAGACAATCTCCTGAACTCCAAACTGAATGTCAGAATGGGAAAGAAAGGCGATTTAAGCAATTTTGAGCGTGGCATGGTTGTTGGTGCCAGACGGGACGGTCTGAGTATTTCACAATCTGCTCAGTTACTGGGATTTTCACGCACAACCATTTCTAGGGTTTACAAAGAATGGTGTGAAAAGGGAAAAACATCCATTATGCGGCAGTCCTGTGGGCAAAAATGCCTTGTTGATGCTAGAGGTCAGAGGAGAATGGGCCGACTGATTCAAGCTGATAGAAGAGCAACGTTGACTGAAATAACCACTCGTTACAACCGAGGTATGCAGAAAAGCATTTGTGAAGCCACAACACACACAACCTTGAGGCGGATGGGCTACAACAGCAGAAGACCCCACCGGGTACCACTCATCTCCACTACAAATAGGAAAAAGAGGCTACAATTTGCACGAGCTCACCAAAATTGGACTGTTGAAGACTGGAAAAATGGTTTCTTGAACATGACAATGAGTTCACTGTACTAAAATGTCCCCCACAGTCACCAGATCTCAACCCAATAGAGCATCTTTGGGATGTGGTGGAACAGGAGCTTCAGGCCCTGGATGTGCATCCCTCAAATCTCCATCAACTGCAAGATGCTATCCTATCAATATGGGCCAACATTTCTAAAGAATGCTATCAGCACCTTGTTGAATCAATGCCACGTAGAATTAAGGCAGTTCTGAAGGCAAAAGGGGGTCCAACACCGTATTAGTATGGTGTTCCTAATAATTCTTTAGGTGAGTGTATGTCTTGAAAGCGTTTAGTGGTCTATTTCAATACAAAAAGAAAAATATATAAGCATTTCACTGTTGCAGGTTTTTGTGGTAAAAGCGTTTAGTGGCCTATTCAGTACAGAAAAAAATATAAAAACACACTTTACTGTGGCAGTTATAAGTGATTAAAGAGTTTAGTAGCCTATTTCAGTACAAAAAGAAAAATATATTCTCAGTACACATCTAGTTATATGTGTTGAAAGCATTTAGTGGTCTACCGTATTTGAGTACAGAGAGAAAAATATATATGAACTTCACTGTTGCAGTTATTTGTGGTGAGAGCGTTTAGTGTCCTATTTCAGTACAAAAAGAAAAATATATTCTTTATACACATCTACAGTTATGTGTGTTGAAAGCGTTTAGTGGCCTACCGCATTTGAGTACAGAGAGAAAAGCGTTTAGTGGCCTATTTCAGTACAAAAATAAAAATATATAAGCATTTCACTGTTGCAGTTATTTGTGGTGAAAGCATTTAGTGGCCTATTTAAGTACATAAATAAAAATATATATGTACTTCACTTTTGCAGTTATTTGTGGTGAAAACGTTTTGTGGCCTATTTCAGTACAAAAATAAAAATGTATACGCACTTCACTTTGCAGTTATTTGTGGTGAAAGCCTTTAGTCCCTATTTCAGTACAAAAATAAAATATATATGCATTTCACTGTTGCAGTTATTTGTGGTGAAAACGTTTAGTGGCTTAATCCAGTACAGAAAGAAAAATGTATATGCATTTCACTGTTGCAGTTATTTGTGGTCTATTTCAGTACAAAAAGAAAAATATATACATATTTCACTGATGCAGTTATTTGTGAGGAAAGCGTTTAGTGGCCTTTTTCAGTATAGAAATAAAAATATATACGAACTACATTGTTCCAGTTATTTGTTGTAAAAGCAATTAGTGGCCTATTTCAGTACAAAAATAAAAATATATTCTCTGTTCGCTTTTGTAGTTATATGTGTTGAAAGTGTTTAGTGGCCTATTTCAGTAGAAAAAGACAAATATATACGCAATACACTGTTGCAGTTATTTGTGGTGAAAGCGTTTAGTAGCCTATTTCAATACAAAAAGTAAAATATTTAAGTTTTTCACAATTGCAGTTTTTTGTGGCGAAAGCGTTTAGTGTCCTATTTCAATACAAAAAAAAAATATATATATATATGCACTTTACTGTTGCAGTTATCGGTAGTGAAAGCGTTTAGTGGCCTATTTCAGTGCAGAAAAAAAATACATATATGCACTTCAATGTTCCAGTTATTTGTGGTGATAGCGTTTAATGGCTTATTTTAGTACAGAAAAATATATGCACTCTTGCAGTTATTTGTGGTTAAAGCGTTTAGTAGCCTATTTCAATACAAAAAGTAACATATATACGGAGTTCACAGTTGCAGTTATTTGTGTTTAAGCGTTTAGTGGCCTATTTCAGTAAAAAAATAAAAATGCATATGCACTTCACTGTTGCAGTTATTTGTGGTGAAAGTGTTTAGTGGCCTATTTCAGTAGAAAAAGAAAAATATGTATGCACTTTACTGTTGCAGTTATTTTTTCTAAAATCGATTAGTGGTTTATTTCAGCACAAAAAGAAAAATATAATCTCAGTTCACTTCTGCAGTTATATTTGTTGAAAGCGTTTATTGGCCTATTTCAGTACAGAAAGATATAAATATATACGCACTTCAAAGTTATTTGTGTTGAAAGCATTTAGTCCCTCTTTCAGTACAAAAAGAAAATATATGCATTTTACTGTTGCAGTTATTTGTGGTGGAATCGTTTAGTGGCCTATTTAAGTACAAAAAGTAACATATATATGCACTTACCTGTTGAAGTTATTTGTGGTGAAAGCGTTTAGTAGCCTATTTCTATACAAAAAGTAAAATATATACTTATTTCACTTTTGCACTTATTTGTGGTGAAAGCGTTTAGTAGCCTATTTCAGTACAAAAATAAAAATATATATGCACTTCACTGTTGCACTTATTTGTGGTGAAAGCGTTTAGTGGCCTATTTCAGTACAGAAAAAAAGATATATATGCACTTTACTATTGCTGTTATTTTTGGTAATAGCGTTTAGTGGCCTATTTCAGTACAAAAATAAATATTTATAAGCATTTCACTGTTGCATTTATTTGTGGTGAAAGAGTTTACTGGCCTATTTCAGTACATAAATTACAAAGTTCACTTCTGAAGTTATATATTTTGAAAGCATTTAGTGGTCTATTTTAATACAGAAAGAAAAATAAAAACGCACATTACTGTGGAAGTTATATGTGGTGAAAGTTTAGTGGCCTATTTCAGTACAAAGAGAATAAAATATTCTTAGTACACATCTACAGTTATATGTGTTGAAATTGTTTAGTGGTCTACCGTAGTTCAGTAAAGAGAGAAAAATATATACGCACTTCACTGTTGCAGTTAATTGTGGTGAAATAGTTTAGTGGCTTATTTACAGGAAAATATATATATACGCACTTCACTGTTTCAGTTATTTGTGATGAAAGCGTTTTGTGGCCTATTTCAGTCCAAAAATAATAAATAAATATTCTCAGTTCATTTCTGCAGTTATAGGTGTGGAAAGCGTTTAGTGGCCTATTTCTGTACAGAAAGAAAAAATATATACGCATTTCACTGCTGCAGTTATTTGTGGTGAAAGCATTTAGTGGCTTATTTCAGTACAAAAATAAAAATATATACGCACTTCACAGTTGCAGTTATTTGTGATGATAGCGTTTAGTGGCCTATTTCAGTAGAAAAATAAAAATTATATAAGCACTTCACTGCTGCAGTTTTATGTGGTAAAAACATTTAGTGGCCTATTACAGTTAAAAATATAAATATAATCTTAGTTTACTTCTGCAGTTATATGTGTTGAAAGAGTTTAGTGGCCTATTTGATTACAGAAAAATATTTACACACTTTACTGTTGCAGTTATTTGTGGTGAAAACATTTAGTGGCCTATTTCAATACAGAAAAAAATATATATATATGCATTTTACTGTTGCAGTTATTTGTGTTGAAAGCGTTTAGTGGTCTTTTTCAGTAACAAAATAAAAATACAGTGGGGGAAATAATTATTTGACCCCTTACTGATTTTGTAAGTTTGTCCAATGACAAAGAAATGAAAAGTCTCAGAACAGTATCATTTCAATGGTAGGTTTATTGTAACAGTGGCAGATAGCACATCAAAAGGAAAATCGAAAAAATAACTTTAAATAAAAGATAGCAACTGATTTGCATTTCATTGAGTGAAATAAGTATTTGAACCCTCTAACAAAAAAAGACTTAATACTTGGTGGAAAAACCCTTGTTTGCAAGCACAGAGGTCAAACGTTTCTTGTAATTGATGACCAAGTTTGCGCACATTTTAGGAGGAATGTTGGTCCACTCCTCTTTGCAGATCATCTCTAAATCCCTAAGGTTTCGAGGCTGTCTCTGTGCAACTCTGAGCTTGAGCTCCCTCCATAGGTTTTCGATTGGATTAAGGTCCGGAGACTGACTAGGCCACTCCATGACCTTAATGTGCTTCTTCTTGAGCCACTCCTTTGTTGCCTTTGCTGTATGTTTTGGGTCATTGTCGTGCTGGAACACCCATCCACGACCCATTTTCAGTTTCCTGGCAGAGGGAAGGAGGTTGTCGCTCAGGATTTCACGATACATGGCTCCGTCCATTTTCCCGTTTATGCGAATAAGTTGTCCTGTGCCCTTAGCAGAAAAACACCCCCAAAGCAAAATGTTTCCACCCCCATGCTTGACGGTGGGGACGGTGTTTTGGGGGTCATTGGCAGCATTTTTCTTCCTCCAAACACAGCGAGTTGAGTTAATGCCAAAGAGCTCTATTTTGGTCTCATCAGACCACAGCACCTTCTCCCAGTCACTCTCTGAATCATTCAGGTGTTCATTGGCAAACTTCAGACGGGCCTGCACATGTGCCTTCCTGAGCAGGGGGACCTTGCGAGCCCTGCAGGATTTTAATCCATTGCGGTGTAATGTGTTTCCAATGGTTTTCTTGGTGACTGTGGTCCCTGCTAATTTGAGGTCATTAACTAACTCCTCCCGTGTAGTTCTAGGATGCTTTTTCACCTTTCTCAGAACCATTGACACCCCACGAGGTGAGATCTTGCGTGGAGCCCCAGAGCGAGGTCGATTGATGGTCATTTTGTGCTCCTTCCATTTTCGAACAATCGCACCAACGGTTGTCACCTTCTCTCCCAGCTTCTTGCTAATGGTTTTGTAGCCCATTCCAGCCTTGTGCAGGTCTACAATTTTGTCTCTGACATCCTTGGACAGCTCTTTGGTCTTTCCCATGTTGGAGAGTTTGGAGTCTGCTTGATTGATTGATTCTGTGGACAGGTGTCTTTTATACAGGTGACTAGTTAAGACAGGTGTCCTTAATGAGGGTGACTAATTGAGTAGAAGTGTCTAACCACTCTGTGGGAGCCAGAACTCTTAATGGTTGGTAGGGGTTCAAATACTTATTTCACTCAATAAAATGCAAATCAGTTGCTATCTTTTATTTAAAGTTATTTTTTCGATTTTCCTTTTGATGTGCTATCTGCCACTGTTACAATAAACCTACCATTGAAATGATACTGTTCTGAGACTTTTCATTTCTTTGTCATTGGACAAACTTACAAAATCAGTGAGGGGTCAAATAATTATTTCCCCCACTGTATATTCTCAGTTTACTTATTCAGTTATATGTGTTAAAAGTGTTTAGTGACCTATTTCTGTAGAAATAGAAAAATATATACGTATTTCACAGTTGCAGTTATTTGTAGTGAAAGTGTTTAGTGGCCTATTTCAGTGCAAATAGAAAAATATAATCTCAGTTCACTTCTGCAGTTAAATATGTTGAAAGCGTTTATTGGCTATTTCTGTAAAAATAAAAATATATACGCATTTCACTGTTGCAGTTATTGTGGTGAAAGCATTTAGTGGCCTATTTCAATACACAAAATATATATATGCGCACTTTACTGTGGCATTTATCTTTCTTGAAAGCGTTTAGTAGCCTAATTCAGTACAAAAAGAAAAATATATAAGCATTTCACTGTTGTATTTATTTGTGGTGAAAGTGTTTAGTGGCCTATTTTAGTAGAAAGAGGAAAATATATTCTCAGTACACATCCACAGTTTTATGTGTTGGAATCGTATAGTGGTCTACAGTTTTCCAGTACAGAGAGAAAAATATATACACACTTCACTGTTGTAGTTATTAGTGGTGAAAGCATTTAGTCCCTATTTCAGTACAAAAAGAAAATATATATGCATTTTAATGTTGTAGTTATTTGTGGTGAAAGCGTTTTGTGGCCTATTTCAGTACAGAAAAAATATATATACGTATTTCACTTTTGCAGTTATTTGTGGAAAAAATGTTTAGTGGCCTATTTTAGTACAGAAATAAAAATATATACACACTTCACTGTTCCAGTTATTTGAGATGAAAGCAATTAGTGGCCTATTTAAGTACAAAAATAAAAATATATTCTCTATTCACTACAGTTATATGTTGAAAGTGTTTAGTGGCCTATTTCAGTAGAAAAAGAAAAATATATAAGCACTACACTGTTGCAGTTATTTGTGGTGAAAGCGTTTAGTGGCCTATTTCAATACAAAATATATATATATATGTATTTCACAGTTAGAGTTTTTTGTGGTGAAAGCATTTAGTCCCTATTTCAGTACAAAAAGAAAATATATATGCATTTCACTGTTGCAGTTATTTGTGGTGAAATCTTTTAGTGGCCTATTTAAGTACAGAAAGAAAAATATATACGCACTTCACTTTTGCAGTTATTTGTGGTGAAAGCGTTTAGTGGCCTATTTCAATACAAAAAGTAAAATATATATGTATTTCTCAGTTGCAGTTATTTGTTATGAAAGTGTTTAGTGGCCTATTTCAGTACAGAAATCAAAATATATACACACCTCACTGTTGCAGTCATTTGTTGTGAAAGCATTTAGTGGCCTATTTCAGTGCAGAAAGAAAAATATATACGCACGTCACTGTTGCAGTTATTTGTGATGAAAGAGTTTAGTGGCCTATTTCAGTACAAAAATAAAAATATAATCTCTGTTCACTTCTGCAGTTATTGTGGTGAAAGCGTTTAGTGGCCTATTTCAGTACAAAGAGAATAATATATTCTCAGTAAGGTTGAGCGAACCCTAACTGTAAAGTTCGGGTTCGTAACGAACTTTAGGATTTTTGGACCCCGGATCCGAACCCGAACATTTCAGTAAAAGTTCTGGTTCGGGTTCGGTGTTCGGCGATTTCTTAGCGCTTTTTGAAAGGCTACAGAGCAGCCAATCAACAAGCGTTTAAATGTCTGACCTTAGAAGCCATCACAGCATGTGACCCAGCCTCTATATAAGCTTGAGTCACATAGCGCTGCACGTCACTCTGCTGTTACTACTGTAGGGAGAGGATGCTGCTGGTGATTTCAGGGAGAGAATAGTACAGAATCTGTGATCAGAACTTGAATCTAACTCAGCGATCCACATACATTTAATTGTGTGGGTGCAGGGCACAATCTTTTTACCCTGCCCTGAGCCCAGTGATAGAAAAAAATTACTTTTATCCGTCTGTTAGTTAGGTGGGCCGCGGCCATTTTATGCAAGCTCAGTGCACCAGCACTGCATCTGAGCTTTTGTGACATTCAAATCAAAGCTTGAAATACTCCACTAATAATCTAGTTTAAAAAAAAATAAAAATTTTGGGCAATATGCAACATCTGGTGCATTTGCAGGATTAGTCAGTGTTCAATTCAATCTAGAAATAGAGCCAAAATTTTCTGGGTTTTTAAAACACCCTTTTTGTGCAAAATACACTATTTTACAGCCCTAACTGCATCTGCACGTGTGAAATTCAATCGCTTTATACAGCTTTCATATTCTGTTATTAAAAAACAAACTTTTTTAAATAAAAATCCTTAATATTGCAGCCCTTGCTGCATCTGTGATTGTTAAAAACAAGTTTTAACAACTTAAATAATTTTCTGGCTTTGAAAAAACACAAATTTTTGGCATTATCCAACATCTGGATTATTCAGTGTGCAATTTAAGCTAGAAATACAGCCATATTTTTTTGGGTTTTTAAAAACACACTTTTTTTTTGCCAAAATACACATTTTTACAGCCTTTGCAGCATCAGCACATGTGAAATTTAAGGGTTATATACTGCTGTCATATTCAGTTAAACAAACACCCGTTTTGGGCAAAAACTTAATTTTGCAGCCTTTGCTGCATATGTCATTGTGAGATACACACTTTAGATACTGTGGTTATATTCATTTATTTGAAAAACAGGCATTTTGAGAAAAAAAACTTGAATTACGGCCTAGTCTGTATCAGTACGTGTGAGATACACCCGATAGACACTGTGGTTATATTCTTCTATTAATAAAACAACCTTTTTGGGCAAAATATAACATTTTTCTGCCCTTGCAGAATCAGCAAGGGTGAAATTAAAGGGTTATATACTGCTGTCATATTCAGTTATTAAACAAACACGTGTGAGATCCAACCTTTATATACTGTCGTTCTATTCTGCTATTAATTGAACAACCCATTTAGGGCAAGATCATATATTTGAAAAATATGATGAGAGCGTCAAATAAGGGTTGTGGTGCTGCTGGTGGAGCTTCTGTTGCAGGAAGAGGAAGTGAAACCTCTTCTTCAGGTGCGAGTAGGTGACAGAACCTGCAGCGGTATTTGGTCGAACCTAATGCAGCTCTACGAATGGTGAGGCCTGAACAAGTACAGGCGATAGTAGATTGGGTTGCTGACAGTGGATCCAGTTCCTTCACATTGTCTCCCACCCAGTCCCCTGCTGAAAGATCAGAGTTGGCACCTGCAGCCGATGTTCTTCAGTCTTTCACCTTACCCAATTGCAAATCAGCCAAGCAGTCTGAGCCCCAAGTCATGCAGCAGTCTCTTCTGCTTTTTGATGACTCTGTTAGCAGGGTTTCCCAGGGCCATCCACCTATCCCTGCCCCAGAAGTGGAATAGATGGAGTGCATCGATGCCCAACCACTTATGTTTCAAGATTAGTACATACAGTATAGACCAAAAGTTTGGACACACCTTCTCATTCAAAGAGTTTTCTTTATTTTCATGACTATGAAAATTGTAGATTCACACTGAAGGCATCAAAACTATGAATTAACACATGTGGAATTATATACATAACGAACAAGTGTGAAACAACTGAAAATATGTCATATTCTAGGTTCTTCAAAGTAGCCACCTTTTGCTTTGATTACTGCTTTGCACACTCTTGGCATTCTCTTGATGAGCTTCAAGAGGTAGTCCCCTGAAATGGTTTTCACTTCACAGGTGTGCCCTGTCAGGTTTAATAAGTGGGATTTCTTGCCTTATAAATGGGGTTGGGACCATCAGTTGCGTTGAGGAGAAGTCAGGTGGATACACAGCTGATAGTCCTACTGAATGGACTGTTAGAATTTGTATTATGGCAAGAAAAAAGCAGCTAAGTAAAGAAAAACGAGTGGCCATCATTACTTTAAGAAATGAAGGTCAGTCAGCCGAAAAAAATTAGGAAAACTTTGGAAGTAAGGGCTATTTGACCATGAAGGAGAGTGATGGGGTGCTGCGCCAGATGACCTGGCCTCCACAGTCACCGGACCTGAACCCAATCGAGATGGTTTGGGGTGAGCTGGACCGCAAAGTGAAGGCAAAAGGGCCAACAAGTGCTAAGCATCTCTGGGAACTCCTTCAAGACTGTTGGAAGACCATTTCAGGGGACTACCTCTTGAAGCTCATCAAGAGAATGCCAAGAGTGTGCAAAGCAGCAATCAAAGCAAAAGGTGGCTAATTTGAAGAACCTAGAATATAGAAACATAGAAACATAGAATGTGTCGGCAGATAAGAACCATTTGGCCCATCTAGTCTGCCCAATATACTGAATACTATGGATAGCCCCCGGCCCTATCTTATATGAAGGATGGCCTTATGCCTATCCCATGCATGCTTAAACCCCTTCACTGTATTTGCAGCTACCACTTCTGCAGGAAGGCTATTCCATGCATCCACTACTCTCTCAGTAAAGTAATACTTCCTTATATTACTTTTAAACCTTTGCCCCTCTAATTTAAAACTGTGTCCTCTTGTGGTAGTTTTTCTTCTTTTAAATATGCTCTCTTCCTTTACCGAGTTGATTCCCTTTATGTATTTAAAAGTTTCTATCATATCCCCTCTGTCTCTTCTTTCTTCCAAGCTATACATATTAAGGTCCTTTAACCTTTCCTGGTAAGTTTTATCCTGCAATCCATGTACTAGTTTAGTAGCTCTTCTCTGAACTCTCTCTAGAGTATCTATATCCTTCTGGAGATATGGCCTCCAGTACTGCGCACAATACTCCAAGTGAGGTCTCACCAGTGTTCTGTACAGCGGCATAAGCACTTCACTCTATCTACTGCTTATACCTCTCCCTATACATCCAAGCATTCTGCTGGCATTTCGTGCTGCTCTATTATATTGTCTTCCCACCTTTAAGTCTTCTGAAATAATTACTCCTAAATCCCTTTCCTCAGATACTGAGGTCAGGACTGTGTCAAATATTCTATATTCTGCCCTTGGGTTTTTACGCCCCAGGTGCATTATCTTGCACTTATCCACATTAAATTTCAGTTTCCAGAGTTCTGACCATTCTTCTAGTTTTCCTAAATCCTTTTCCATTTGGCGTTTCCCTCCAGGAACATCAACCCTGTTACATATCTTTGTGTCATCAGCAAAAAGACAAACCTTACCAGCGAGGCCTTTTGCAATATCACTTATGAAGATATTAAACAAAATCGGTCCCAGTACAGATCCCTGTGGAACCCCACTGGTAACATTACCTTGTTTTGAATGTTCTCCATTGACTACAACCCTCTGTTGTCTGTCACTCAGCCACTGCCTAATCCACTCAACAATATGGGAGTCCATGCTCAATGACTGCAGTTTATTGATAAGTCTTCTATGTGGGACAGTGTCAAAAGCCTTACTAAAATCTAGATATGCGATGTCTACTGCACCTCCACCGTCTATTATTTTATTCACCCAGTCAAAAAAATCTATAAGATTTGTTTGACATGATCTCCCTGAAGTAAACCCATGTTGTTTTTCATCTTGCAATCCATGGGATTTTAGATGTTCCACAATCCTATCCTTTAATAGGGTTTCCATTAATTTGCCTACTATTGATGTCAGACTCACTGGTCTATAGTTGCTCGATTCCTCCCTACTACCTTTCTTGTGAATGGGCACGACATTAGCCAATTTCCAATCTTCCGGGACGACTCCTGTTACTAATGATTGGTTAAATAAATCTGTTAACGGTTTTGCCAGCTCACCACTAAGCTCTTTTAATAATTTTGGGTGTATCTCATCAGGCCCCTGTGACTTATCTGTCTTCACCTTAGACAGCAAACTTAGAACATCTTCCTCTGTAAAGATACATGCATCAAACGATTTAATAGTCATTCTTTCTAGTGGAGGTCCTTCTCCTTTTTCTTTTGTAAAAACTGAACAGAAGTATTCATTAAGGCAGTCGGCTAGCCCTTTATTCTCTTCTACATACCTTCCGTCCTTTGTTTTTAATTTAGTTATTCATTGTTTTAATTTCCTTTTTTCATTTATATATCTGAAGAATGTCTTATCCCCTTTTTTCATAGACTGAGCTAGTTTTTCTTCTGCCTGCGCTTTAGAAGTTCTTATAACTTGCTTGGCCTCTCTCTGCCTAATCTTGTAGATTTCCTTATCTTCATTGCTCTGGGTCTTTTTATAATTACAAAATGCTAGCTTTTTATTTTTAATGATTTGGGCCACTTCTGCTGAGTACCACATTGGTCTCCTCCTTTTTTTGCTTTTACTGACGAGTCTAATGCAATTTTCTGTTGCCTTCAATAATGCACCTTTTAAGTAGTCCCATTTCTCCTGGACTCCATGTAATCCGTTCCAGTCTGATAAGGACTCATTTATGACTAATTTCATTTTTGAAAAGTCTGTTTTTCTAAAATCTAAAACTTTTGTTTTTGTGTGGTGGGACTCTTTCACAGTTCTTATATTAAACCACACTGACTGGTGATCACTAGATCCCAAGGTTTCGCCTACAATGACATCATATACCGAATCCCCGTTTGTGAATACCAAATCCAAAATGGCCTCCCTCCGGGTTGGCTCCTCAACCACTTGTTGTAGAGATAACCCCAGTAGGGAATTTAGAATATCTGTACTCCTGGTAGAACTTGCTATTTTGGTTTTCCAGTTTATATCTGGAAGATTGAAATCTCCCATAATGATAACTTCTCCTTTCATTGTCATTTTAATATGACATATTTTCAGTTGTTTCACACTTGTTTGTTATGTATATAATTCCACATGTGTTCATTCATAGTTTTGATGCATTCATAGTCATAAAAATAAAGAAAACTCTGTGAATGAGAAGGTGTGTCCAAACTTTTGGTCTGTACTGTAGGAGTACCATCGCAGCACATCTCGGATGATGACGAAACACAGATGCCAACTGCTGTGGCTCTCGACAGTGTGCAGACCGACAAGGAGGGCAGGGGTGAACACTGGGTGGAAGATGATGTTGAGGACGATGAGGTCCTTGACCCCACATGGAATCAAGGTCATGCGAGTGACCTATGTAGTTCGGAGGAAGAGGCGGTGGTCGCACAGAGCCACCAGCACAGCAGAAGAGGGAGCAGGGTGCAAAAGCTGAGCGGCCGTCCCCTAGACATTACGCCTGCTACTGCCCACCGCAGCAAGGGACCGAGCACACCAAAGCCAGCTCCAATGAGTTCCCTGTTGTGGCAGTTCTTCAGACAATGTGCTGATAACAAGATACGAGTGGTTTGAATGCTGTGCAATCAGAGCCTGAAGCGAGGCATAAACGTTCTCAACCTGAGCACAACCTGCATGACCAGGCATTTCTCGTGCTAAGCCCGAGCTGCAGTGGAATAGACACCTCAAAAACCAAGAAAGGTCTCTGGCTCCTCCGGCTTCCTCTTCTGCTGCAGTCTCGGCCTCTTCATCTACCTCTGGAGTGACGTAGGATCTGCCAGCAACACCACCACCTGGGTCACCAAGCATCTCCACAATGTCCCACGGAAGCGTTCAGCTCTCCATCTCCCAAACACTGGAGAGAAAGAGGAATTACCCCCCTACCCACCCACGATCACTGGCCCTGAATGCCAGCATTTCTAAATTACTGGCCTTTGAAATGCTGTCATTCCATCTGGTGGAGACGGATAGTTTTAAAGGCCTTATGGAGGTGGCTGTCCCACAGTACGTCGTGCCCAGCCGCCACTACTTTTCCAGGCGAGCCATCCCTTCCCTGCACAACCAAGTGGGGGACAAAATCATGTGTGCACTGCGCAACACCATCTGTGGCAAGGTGCACCTCACTACGAATACGTGGACCAGTAAGCACGGTCAGGGACTTTATATCTCAGCACACTGGGTAAATGCAGTGGCGGCTGGGCCTGAGGCGGATAGCAGTTTTGCGCATGTCCTTCCACCACCGAAGATTGCAGGGCGTTTCAGTTTGCCTCCTGTTGCTTCCTCCTCCTCCTCTGCTTCCTCATCCTCTATCGACTCCTCATCCGGTCAGCGTAACACCTTCACCACCAACTTCAGCACAGCCAGGGGTAAACGACAGCAGGCAGTTTTAAAAAATATCTGTTTGGGGGACAAACCCCACACAGTGCAGGAGCTGTGGACGGGCCTTGAACAACAGACCGATGAGTGGTTGGTGCCAGTGAGCCTCAAGCCCGGCCTGGTAGTGTGCGATAATGGGCGAAATCTCGTAACAGCTCTGGGACTAGCCGGTTTGACGCACATACCTTGGCTGGCACATGTGCTGAATTTGGTGGTGCAAGAAATTCCTTAAAAATTACCCCAATATGTCACAGCTGCTGCATAAAGTGTGGGCCGTCTGTGCGTGCTTTCGGCATTCTCACCCTGCTGCTGCTCGCCTGTTAGCGCTGCAGCATAACTTCGGCCTTCCCGCTCACCGCCTCATGTGCGACGTGCCCACAAGGTGGAACTCCACCTTGCACATGCTGGCCAGACTGTGCGAGCAATAGCTGGCGATAGTAGAGTTTCCGCTGCTGCACGCACAGGTGAGTCCCTCTGCGGAATAACACCACTTCACCACCAATGACTGGGCCTCCATGCGAGACCTGCGTTCCTTGTTGCGCTGTTTCGAGTAATCCACCAACATGGCCAGTGCCGATAATGGCGTTCTCAGCATAACTATCCCATTTCTATGCCTCCTTGAAAAAACGCTGCTGGCGATGATGGAAGAGGATGTGGCACAGGAGGAGGTGGAGGAGTAAGAGGGATCATTTTGTAGGGTTTCCGGCCAGTCATTCACAAGTAGCTCCGAGGGTGGTTTCCTGCACCCACAAACGCCAGGTACACAATTGTCCAGCCAGGGCACAGTTCTGGAGGATGACGAGGTGGAGGATGAGGAAGAGGAGATGGAGGAGGAGGAACCATGTTCACAGCAGGGTGGCACCCAGACCAGCTCATGGCCATCACTAGTGCGTGGCTGGGGGGATACAGAGGACACAAATGATACACCTCCCACAGAGGA
>NC_053393.1:257094845-257206481 GCF_905171765.1 Bufo bufo
ATGGATGGGCCCGTGGCTGGATTGGTAAAGGGCAGAGAGCTCCAGTCCGACTCAGACGCCAGCAAGGTGGAGGTGGAGTACTGGTTTGGGCTGGTATCATCAAAGATGAGCTTGTGGGGCCTTTTCGGGTTGAGGATGGAGTCAAGCTCAACTCCCAGTCCTACTGCCAGTTTCTGGAAGACACCTTCTTCAAGCAGTGGTACAGGAAGAAGTCTGCATCCTTCAAGAAAAACATGATTTTCATGCAGGACAATGCTCCATCACACGCGTCCAAGTACTCCACAGCGTGGCTGGCAAGAAAGGGTATAAAAGAAGAAAATCTAATGACATGGCCTCCTTGTTCACCTGATCTGAACCCCATTGAGAACCTGTGGTCCATCATCAAATGTGAGATTTACAAGGAGGGAAAACAGTACACCTCTCTGAACAGTGTCTGGGAGGCTGTGGTTGCTGCTGCACGCAATGTTGATGGTGAACAGATCAAAACACTGACAGAATCCATGGATGGCAGGCTTTTGAGTGTCCTTGCAAAGAAAGGTGGCTATATTGGTCACTGATTTGTTTTTGTTTTGTTTTTGAATGTCAGAAATGTATATTTGTGAATGTTGAGATGTTATATTGGTTTCACTGGTAAAAATAAATAATTGAAATGGGTATATATTTGTTTTTTGTTAAGTTGCCTAATAATTATGCACAGTAATAGTCACCTGCACACACAGATATCCCCCTAAAATAGCTAAAACTAAAAACAAACTAAAAACTACTTCCAAAAATATTCAGCTTTGATATTAATGAGTTTTTTGGGTTCATTGAGAACATGGTTGTTGTTCAATAATAAAATTAATCCTCAAAAATACAACTTGCCTAATAATTCTGCACTCCCTGTATGTGTGGCTGCAAATAAGCTATAAAATATTTATTACAGCTGGTATACACACTAAGGAGTAAAAAACGCGCAAGTACCAAAAAAAAGCTGGAAAACCGCATGAGAACCGCAACATAGCGGTAGCTGTAATCCTTATCCTAAAATCCAGTCCATCTTTTCTATATATCCTGGACTGCACACCTATAAAAACCCGGCTGTTTGTGCATATCAAATGTAGCCACTGAGTCTCCGAAACGCGTTTGGCGTGCGTTATATAGTTGATAACCGATTATAATAGCCGGGAAGATCATTGAGAATACTGACTAATGTGGTCCATTACTCAACTATACAATTTGTGAAGCGCTACACTGGGATACTGAGAGAAGACCGAAGTCCGGATCAGGTAAGGTATAACAAGAATCAATCAGCCAGCTGACTCCCATTACAAGTGTTTGCGAAATCTGGGACACGTGGGACACCGAACACACTCAGTCCACAGCCCAGTCAGCAGAGACATCGGGGCCGCCGCAGACAAGCAGCCGGGCACAATATCCCATCTGCAATACGTGCAGCGGAACTTACCTGCTTTACAAATAATCCAAGTAAGGAATCACTAACCTTCCTTCCCAGCATGACACATCGCATCAATTGAGGTAAGCTTACCAATATGATCACCATGTGGGACGCCACGAATGGATGTAGATCTCACAACAGTGAGCACAACAGACATTATTAAACAAAGTATGAGCATTTAACCTGATCTATGAATTCTATCTGATTAACAAAAACTAGAGAAGTATATGGAGAACATTTAAGAACATCTATACAATAAGAACTATCACAACATAAGAGATATATTTTTAGAGGATCTTACTATACCAATCGTAAGGTTTGATGAATTTGGCAACTCCAGACAATCGGATAATACAACAGCGGACTTTTTGAGAACACAGCGATACTGTTCTGTGTTTTCAAGGTGTACTCTCATCTATTTTATATGTTGCTTTTACAGTTACTTTTAATATTGTATTAAGCTTGTGTGCCGACCCAATAGCGCATTACCATCAGCGCAATTCACCATCCGGTGTCGCCCAACCCTAGGGTATACCAGTAAACTCAAGAGCAGCGCATTAGTCTACTGTATATTTATCAGCATTTATCCAACAGCTAGAGAATATACGACTAACCTGTATATATATGTTCCATATATTTTTTTTTTATATTGTTTTTATATTTTTTTTTATATTCATTGTTTATAAATATAGATTTTTTTTATTGATATATTCAGCTCCAAATAAACAGTCTTTTATCCACTCTGATTCCCAATATATGAGTACCCATTCATAAATCTTATTCCTCAAACTCTAATTCAGGTGACCAGGGTGCAGCACTAGCTTGGAGCATCATTGCATCACCAGGAAAAGGAGAGCCGTTCTTAACATTTTTTGCATTTTGCGGTATTTAACCTCACCTGGCTGTAAATCAGTCCAGCAGCACATGCTGGGAGGAAAATACCTGTTTTCCCAGACCAGACCAAACCTCTCACTGTGTCACTATATATATATATATATATATATATATATATATATAGTGGGGATTCGCTCTGGTAGGAAGGTTAGCGGACGCAGTATAAAGGCAATCACAAAGTCTTTAACTTAAATAGTTCAGTGTTTATTCACACAGAAGGCAAAACAAAATAACAGTTCGCAGTATTGGTATTTGTTCACACCATCGAAAGTCCACAGAACAAACATTCACCGTGTTAGCAGTTTTTCATCATGCGGCTCTCAGCCCTTTTGCACGGCACACCTCTTCAGATCCCAAACCACAGACACTCCACAGCTTCACTGTGAGATGGAGGATAATCCACCCCACCTGATTAATGGTAACTGCTTTTTATAAGCCTCCCAAGACCTGGCCTGGAACGTGGGGAGTAACCACCTAGCCAGCACTTTGGCTACTCCCAGTAAGTGCCGTCCCGGATTGGCTTTACAGCCATACTAAACAGCTGAAGTGTCAGACTGCAAAGCAATAATGACACTTCAGGGAAAAAAACAGCTCTTATCTCACTGAGGCCAGGAACCTCAGTGACACGTACATATATATATTGTACCTGGTATGAAAGACTCTGGGGGACATTTATTAAGACCAGTGTTTTAGACGCCGGTCTTAATAGCCCCAATAGCTGGCAGTGGTTCCGACAGAGTTATGTAGAAAGATCTGGCCTCTGCATAACTTCGGCAGATCCCAGCCACCTATAAATGTTAGACCATTTTCTATGCCTTACCCAGGCGTAGAAAATGGTAAATGAGACTGGCCTCCCATCACAGCCCACGCCACACCCACTTTTTTAGACCTGGTGTGAGTGGGGAAAAGTCACAGATTACAGCACAAAGATCCTTTGCGCCGCAATCTGCGCCAGAAATATGTCTAATATAGGCATATTTCTGGTTAGGAAATGACCCCCTCTGAGTCTTCAGCACTACAAAGCAAGCAACATGAAGATTAAGCAACTTTCCAAACAGATCAGAGACAAAATTGTGGAGAAGTATAGATAGGGTGGTATGTAATAAAATATCCCAAATTTAGAGAATCTCATGGAGCACCAGTAAATCCATTCTAACAAAATAATAGCACTTAAGGAGGTCTAGCTATCCCCAGCAGATATGGGACTATTATGAGGGTTTCTTCACAGTATTTTGTGAAGGCTGACTTTGGTGTGGATCCTGTTTCAAACTCCCATTGTTTTTAAATGAAGGCCGCACAGTCATTCATGTGGCTGTGGCTTATTGCAACGACTACGCCAAGAATGGACATGTCCTTTCTTAGTGTGGTCTTGGCTATTAACAGAGAAAGGCGGATTCCACACAGCTACTAGATACATTTTTGGTGTTGAATCCATGCCAAAGTCTGTCCGCAGAAAACACTTTGCGAACATCCCCCTAAGTCTTGCATTCCACAGAGTTTGGCTTAATGTGGGCGGAGCTTGGCCACGAGACAGTATGGCCGTTTGATCCGTCAGCTCCTTGGATCAGCGCCAATACAATGGCACAAAACACAACAAAACGAACGGAGACAAACATAAAACAAGTATTTTATTATACTTACCGACTCCCAGTCTCCCGCGATGTCTAAAGGGAAGAAGAATGAATGGGCATCGCGTTGCATCTCTGAGTTCGTCACAGAAATTAGAATTCCACAGTCCCTCACAAAACAGCCTAACAATGGCTGATATAACTGAAGTAACCAGCAGGGGCATTAACAACAGTAAAATGCCAAAATTAACCCCAAATAAATTGGCTGTTAACACAAAAAACTGCCCAGTTACTCCAAATAATAAACAAGAAAAGGAAAAAAAAAATAAAGAATGCTTACCTTTTCTCCACAAACTCCCACAAATACCACTGAACCTGCAAAAAAACTTAACAATCCTTCAAAGAAATCCCACAAAACAATCTACAGACCAAGAAATGTCACCAGAAGTACAACCTATTACTGAAAATATATTGAAAGAAATGCTAACAACACTACAAACCAATATATGCGACAGCATTGGACAAATAATGCAAAATATCCATAAAGATATAGAAAATCTATGCTCCCGTACTTCTCATATAGAAAACAAAATGGAAGAAATTATTACAGCACATAACGACCTAACAGACGCATATGAAAATGCCAACTCCGAGATAAAAAGGCTGAAAGAAAAAATTACGGATCTGGAAGACAGATCGCGCAGAAACAATGTAAAAATAAGAGGAATACCTGAAGAAATTGAACCGTCCAATCTAGAAAATTACATACAACAACTCATCAAATTAATCCTACTCACATGTGACAATATATATACTAGACCGAGCACCTCGGATACCAAAATCCAAATCTGCGCCTCCAAACGCTCCAAGAGACGTACTAACCAGAATACACTTCAACCATATAAAAGACTAACTTCTACAAGAAAACAGAAGAAAAGCCCTACCTGAGCCCTATCAAAATATCCAAATTTTCCAAGATCTTTCTGAAAAGACTCTACAAGCAAGGAAAGATCTGTCTAACATCACCAGTGCTCTCAGAGAAAACTAAATCAGATACAAATGGGGCTTCCCTACGAAAATAATTATGAAAAAAAGAAGACACCACATATATAATACGGAACCAAGAAGAAAGGGAAAAAAATACTACAACAATGGAACCTAACGCAAGCATCCAAACAAATACCAAATCAAAATATTTCCCAGAAAAAAAATTATAAAAAAATCGCCCAAGAATGGAAGACCGTCGGAAAAAGAGGACATCACTCCTAAAAAAGAACTAATCAACTATCAACACCACTAAATGGCGCTAATCCTCCCATCCTGATTACTCCACCACACAGAATTTATGCCTAGTATAGGCAATACAGACTATAACTGTTTATATACATATTTGTTCTTATGTTACTTAACACTTTTTATTTAAATTTTTAGGATAAGAATTTTTAATAGTTTGACATGCCAATACCTAATACCGCTCAATCTACTGTCTTGTAAGATAAGTGAATATACATCACTACACACACTGGCCGAACATATATTACATGACGAAGCAAAATGTACTTCATTTTTATACACTTTATCATTGAAAAAACAGGACCATAAATATTACCTCAGTAAACGCTAAAGGCCTAAACTGCCCTACTAAACGTTTCCTACTGTGGAACGAGGCAACATCCTTAAAATGCGACATTCTGTTCACACAAGAAAAACATTTCCATAAGGATAAAACCCCAAAATGCCAACACCCTAATTTTCCACACATATTCCTCGCATCTATGATTATAAAAAGGGAGTTATGATCGCTATTAAAAAATACCATAATTTTTTTAATTATACACCTTAAAAGTGATCAACAAGGAAGATATATAATACTGATATGCGAATGAAACAACACTAAATACACTTTAGTAAATAAATTATTTCCCCAACACAAAACAAAATAATTTATCGCCAAAATCTCAAAAATTAAGAAAATAGCACAAGGCCCAATAATATCAATAGGTGGAGATTTTAATGACATAATGTTCCCAGACTTAGACTCTACTGCCCCATCTAGACGAAACTCAAATATACATAACCTTATTGTCAAAGAAGGATACCTAGATGTCTGGAGATGTCACCGCAGAACCAAAAAATATTACACCTTCTATTCTATACCAAACAACTCTTATTCTAGAATAGATATGTTCCTCATAAGTAGATCAGACTTACACAAAACTCAAAACCCCATCGATTGGGAACATCTCATGGTCAGATCATGCACCAACTGCAATAGAAATTAAAGAACAACATCTAGGCCCATCTGCGCCACTCTGGCGCCTACAAGATTATATTATAAATCACCCAGAATATATAGATAAACATAAATCCTCCCTAAAAGAATACTTCGCCAATAACAAATCAGACTGCAACCCCTTTTCAATATGGAACACACATAAGGCAGTAATGCATGGAATATTCATCCAAACAACAGCACATATAAATAAAATAAAAAAACTAGAAATCACACGCATTACTCAAGAGTTAACAAATCTTGAAAATAATAATAAACAAAAACCTAACCTGATTGATTTTGAAAATATAAAAAAACTCAGACTAGATCTACAACAGGCTCTCGCCAACCAAATACGGAAACATATTACTAAAATACAAAATGAATTTCTATACTAATAATAATAAACCTGGAAAATTTCTCGCAAGACAAGCTAAAACAAGAGAAGCCAAACAAAGGATAGCCTACCTTCTGACAGAAAACAATTCTGATACCTTTCAGAATCTTTCAATATTAGCAACAGAACAAGACAAGGATGCCCCCTCTCTCCTTTCATTTTTGCATTACTAATGGAAACCCTAGCAGAAACAATTCGTATAAACTCAAATAGGTATTAAAATAGGCACAAGAGAACACAAAATTACATTATACGCTGGCGACATAATATTAACACAAAAAAATCCCAATATTTCGCTTAATACACTACAAACCACTCTAATCTAATTTTAATATGATTTCATATTACAAAATTAAAAATTAAAAAATCACAAATATTAAACAAACATTCCTCAAAAAACACAATTGGAATTAACCGCATCATTCTCATATCAATGGAATAACAAAAAACTTAAATATCTAGGAATATACACTGCTCAAGAAAATAAAGGGAACACAAAAATAACACATCCTAGATCTGAATTAATTAAGTATTCTTTTGAAATAACTTGTTCTTTACATAGTTGAATGTGCTGACAACAAAATCACACAAAAATAAAAAAATGGAAATCAAATTTTTCAACCCATGGAAGTCTGGATTTGGAGTCACACTCAAAATTAAAGTGGAAAAACACACTACAGGCTGATCCAACTTTTATGTAATGTCCTTAAAACAAGTCAAAATGAGGCTCAGTAGTGTGTGTGGCCTCCACGTGCCTGTATCACCTCCCTACAACGCCTGTGCATGCTCCTGATGAGGTGGCGGACGGTCTCCTGAGGGATCTCCTCCCAGACCTGGACTAAAGCATCTGCCAACTCCTGGACAGTCTGTGGTGCAACGTGACGTTGGTGGATAGAGCGAGACATGATGTCCCAGATGTGCTCAATTGGATTCAGGTCTGGGGAACGGGCGGGCCAGTCCATAGCATCAATGCCTTTGTCTTGCAGGAACTGCTGACACACTTCAGCCACATGAGGTCTAGCATTGTCTTGCAGTAGGAGGAACCCAGGGCCAACCGCACCAGCATATGGTCTCACAAGGGGTCTGAGGATCTCATCTCGGTACCTAATGGCAGTCAGGCTACCTCTGGCGAGCACATGGAGGGCTGTGCGGCCCTCCAAAGAAATGCCACCCCACACCATTACTGACTCAATGCCAAACCAGTCATGCTGGAGGATGTTGCAGGCAGCAGAACGTTCTCCACGGCGTCTCCAGACTCTGTCACGTCTGTCACATGTGCTCAGTGTGAACCTGCTTTCATCTGTGAAGAGCACAGGGCGCCAGTGGCGAATTTACCAATCTTGGTGTTCTCTGGCAAATGCCAAACGTCCTGCACGATGTTGGGCTGTAAGCACAACCCCCACCTGTGGACGTCGGGCCCTCATATCACCCTCATGGATTAGGTTTCTGACCGTTTGAGCAGACACATGCACATTTGTGGCCTGCTGGATGTCATTTTGCAGGGCTCTGGCAGTGCTCCTCCTGTTCCTCCTTGCACAAAGGTGGAGGTAGCGGTCCTGCTGCTGGGTTGTTGCCCTCCTACGGCCTCCTCCGCGTCTCCTGATGTACTGGCCTGTCTCCTGGTAGCGCCTCCATGATCTGGACACTACGCTGACAGACACAGCAAACCTTCTTGCCACAGCTCGCATTGATGTGCCATACTGGATAAGCTGCACTACCTGAGCCACTTGTGTGGGTTGTAGACTCCGTCTCATGCTACCACTAGAGTGAAAGCACCCCCGCCAGCATTCAAAAGTGACCAAAACATCAGCCAGGAAGCATAGGAACTGAGCAGTGGTCTGTGGTCACCACCTGCAGAACCACTCCTTTATTGGGGGTGTCTTGCTAATTGCCTATAATTTCCACCTGTTGTCTATTCCATTTGCACAGCAGCATGTGAAATTGATTGTCACTCAGTGTTGCTTCCTAAGTGGACAGTTTGATTTCACAGAAGTGTGATTGACTTGGAGTTACATTGTGTTGTTTAAGTGTTCCCTTTATTTTTTTGAGCAGTGTATATCACAAAACTATAAACCCTTACTATCCTATATACTTCAAAAATTACTCACATACAATAAAATACAACTATCCTGGGCTGCAAAATAGCTATAGTCAAAATGTTCATTCTCCCTTCTATCCTATATACATTCCGGACAATTGCCATCCCAATCAATTCTTTTTTTACTACTCTACAAAATGAAATTTCCAAATTTATATGGACAAATAAAAAACCTAGAACTAACTTAGAAACTATGACAACACTGGAAAATGGGAGGCATGGGACTACCAAATATAAAGAACTACTATAAAGCAACACTACTAGACCAAACAAAACACTGGTGGACAAACTCTGAAACTGAAAAAGACACTGGGTTCAGATAGAAGAAAATTGTTTGAAATCAGACCCCATCAGTATACTCAAAACAACTAAACCACAAAGAAAGAAACAACACAAATCCACTTTAAGTATAAAGGCAACACAAACTACTTGGGAAAATTATATTAATAAATACCCTATATCTAATAAAATTAACATACAACAACTACCAATTAAATATATCAAAACAATGTGTCCAGATATCAACCTTTCTAACTGGGAAAAAAACGGAATAAAAAGAATTAAAGACTTAATCGACCCAAATAATCAACACAAAATACATTCATTAACCCATTTAGCTTCCCAATATCAGTTAGGGCTCTTTCACACCTGCGTTCTTTTCTTCCGGCATAGAGTTCCGTCGTCGGGCCTCTATGCCGGAAGAATCCTGATCAGTTTTATCCTAATGCATTCTGAATGGAGAGAAATCCGTTCAGGATGCATCAGGATGTCTTCATTTCCAGAACGGAACGTTTTTTGGCCGGAGAAAATACCGCAGCATGCTGCGCTTTTTGCTCCGGCCAAAAATCCTGAAGACTTGCCGCAAGGCCGGATCCGGAATTAATGCCCATTGAAAGGCATTGATCCGGATCCGGCCTTAAGCTAAACGTCGTTTCGGCGCATTGCCGGTCCCGACATTTAGCTTTTTCTGAATGGTTACCATGGCTGCCGGGACGCTAAAGTCTCCACGGCGTCTCCAGACTCTGTCACGTCTGTCACATGTGCTCAGTGTGAACCTGCTTTCATCTGTGAAGAGCACAGGGCACCAGTGGCCGGATCCGGAAAAACGCAAGTGTACTGAAAGCATTTGAAGACGGATCCGTCTTCAAAATGCTTTCAGTGTTACTATGGCACCCAGGACGCTATTAAAGTCCTGGTTGCCATAGTAGGAGCGGGGAGCGGGGAGCACAATCATGCTTGAGGAAGGCTCCTGTGTAAGAGCCGAAACGTCGCTACAGCCTTTGGGTAAATAAAGTTTATTTTATTTTAATCCAGTGGAGTGCTGCCCTTTTTCCCTTTTTTTATATATATATATATATATATATATATATATATATATATAGTTTTTGGATAAAGATTCTGTATAACTTGTATTTTATTCAGAAGGGTTCTATGGCAATGATTTAAAATGGCTGCCAGCAACCCGTCCAAGCATGTGAATAGAACTGGTTGCTTCTACTTGCAGAGCTACCCAGGTGAGGGGGCAGGGCCTACACACTTCGCTGCTCTACAATAGATGGTAATTATGCAATCCTATCTACGATATGCCAATATGGCTGAGCAGTCTGAAAGGTAAACTCACCAATATGTATTTGTGTTTTTGCGTTTGTATGTGTATTTCGCCATAGTGATGTGCACCTGCATACTGAATCCCCCACATTTTTTCTTTGTAGTATATATTGGAGGCGTGGCGATCTCCATGCAGTCATGCACACCTGACCAGTTAGTCTGCCCTGGAGGCTGGTTTTAAAGTCAGTATAAAACTGAGTCTACTTTTTAAGTGCCTACCAGTAGCCATTTGGCTCCAGGAGAAGTATATAGTGGGCTCAGCATGCATGTTGGTACTTGCATCCCTGGATCCGATGAAAGCTGTCACGGCACCGGACGGGGTTAAAAGCAGAGTGTGCCTGGCGTGCATGCTGTACCTGCGCTCCCTGGACTTTGTGTGGCTATCATGGCCCACAAACAGGTAGGAACTAGTGTTAGGGACCACTCATAGAGGCGACCTTGACGTGGTGAGTGGCTTATTACGCTTTGGTCAAAATGTACACCGATGCCTCATTCAACATCCAGCATAGAGGCAGGGCAGAGTGCTGGTTGCAGAGTGCTATTGCATTTGTGTTTTTGCGTTTGTATGTGTATTTCACCATAGCGATGTGCACCTACATACAGGGTTGTGCTGACTGAATCCCCCACATTTTTTCTTTGTAGTATATATTGGAGGCGTGGCGATCTCCATGCAGTCATGCACACCTGACCAGTTAGTCTGCCCTGGAGGCTGGTTTTAAAGTCAGTATAAAACTGAGTCTACTTTTACAGCGCCTACCAGTAGCCATTTGACTTCAGGAGAAGTATATAGTGGGCTCAGCATGCATGTTGGTACTTGCATCCCTGGATCCGATGAAAGCTGTTACGGCACCGGACGGGGTTAAAAGTAGAGTGTGCCTGGCGTGCATGCTGTACCTGCGCTCCCTGGACTTTGTGTGGCTATCATGGCCCATAAACAGGTAGGAACTAGTGTTAGGGACCACTCATAGAGGCGACCTTGACGTGGTGAGTGGCTTATTACGCTTTGGTCAAAATGTACACCGATGCCTCATTCAACATCTAGCATAGAGGCAGGGCAGAGTGCTGGTTGCAGAGTGCTATTGCATTTGTGTTTTTGCGGATGTAGTATATATAAGTGCTGGAGAATAGTGTCTAGTGAGGCTCCACACCCTCATCCTGACACTTCTGCACCTTGAGGCAACCAGTCCTGCTCACATTCTTGGATAGGTTACTGGCGGCCATTTTAAATGATTCCCAGGTAATCCCTTTAAAGTCATTCTGGGCTCATTCTGGGCTTTGAAGTCAAGGAGGTAGCCCTTTCAGTGATTGACATCTCTATATGCACAGTAATAGAGGGAAGGCTATCAATTACCAAACAGGAATGCCTCCTTGACTTCAAAGCTCAGAAGGAGAGGGACTTTAATATTTTCCCTGAATATTTTCCCATGAAACTATATATTAATCTGCTCAGCTTCTCCTGCTCTATAATATGATGCCGGCATCTCAAACACCATGTTTAACCTGACAGGTTCCCTTACAAGGGTTATTCCCATCCCAGGCTTTCATGGCCAAAATGGGAATCACCAGAGTTGGCACTAGCCAAGGGTGAGCTGGCTACACTCTGCTTCTTCTGTAACTCCCATATCAGTGAATAGGAGCTACATGAACAGCACAGTATGGTACTCTGTTACTGGTAACTTGAGAGTTAGCCCACATTTATCTCTAAGGGAGTTAAGGAGAAAGCAGAGTGCAGCCTGCTTTGATGTTTCCTTAACTCTGGCCATCCCTCACCAGTGCTTACTCAGCTTAAACCTATTTCGTCCATAAAAGACTGAGATGGGAATAATACTTAAACTTTGCTGCAGGAAAATAAATGCACCCCTTTAAGACTTCACACATAAATTGGCTTTGGCTTACATAGAGTTGTAAGAAAAGATGCTCCAGAATGGAGAATTCTAATATTTACTATAACAGACATTTCAAGAAAGCTGACAAGTCCTCTTTGAGTGCATGTCTATTATTGTCAGTGTATCAAACCAAACAAAAAACAAGTCAGTCTGCTTTTTGTTGAATATTAAAGTTGAAGATTATGAATTGACTTTATACATGGCTATGACCATGGTTCCCTGTAGAAATAAGCACGTTTCTTCATTTTGGGTCAGATGCTAACAAATTAGTTGGAAAATTAGATTAGTGTCTGAATCAATTCTATGCGAATAGAAAGTTCTCCAATTGGCTTGAATATTTGTGTATGACACTGCAGTCTCATAGAACTCATATTTTTTCTCTTTTAAATGTTTTCTCTGTCTCTCTGTGACAGTGACATATATAGCTATGGGTAAGCGTATGGTTGACAATGTTAACAAACAGCAATCTTCCAGAGGCTCTACCCCACTTCCAAACAGGGTTATGGTGCACACTCCAGCAGACTCACCCTTTAGTCTAAACTTCGTGGTATTGTGAACCGAGAGCAAGGCAGGTGGTTTGACTCCGCAAACAGAAAAGAGTGCATACGCAGAAGTCAAGATTAAGAAAATTGCATTTACTATAAATTAATAAAAGCAGGTTAACAGTGAAGTTACAGAGGTAAAGACAAGCAAAATATTCAAAACAGTATAAACAATACAAGTTAAACACTGCAAAAATTTTCACCTTTACTGTGTCCGTATTCGCAGTGCGGACACTAAGAAATAATAGTCCAAGAAACTGTCCCTAACTGACCCTAATGTTCAAGCGGGTGCGCACCCCCCTTATCCCATTGGTCCAGGTGGACCTCTTACAGTTTGTGGAAGTGCACGGTGGGGCCCGATGTCGTCCTTTTCCTTTAACCAACGCAGGATCTGCAACAAAGAAGTCCTCCTCAGCAGGCCGGAAAACCAGTTGAATATAATCCAGAATTTTACAGTTACTGTCCGGTACCTCGACAGCACTGTGAGTCTCTTTACTGTTTGTGACAACTCACTCAGCCCAATGTCAGCTCCACAGGTTAGTTGCTGCACACAGTCCTTTTTAACTTGGCTTCACTAAATGCACGGTCTCTTTGTACTTCATTTGTCTCTAGACCGAAGTTCACACAGCTGTCACAACCAGACAGTTGAGAAGCTCAGACAGGAGCTTTCCAGATCCTCCTCCTTGAGTTTCTTTGTTTTGGTTAAGTTCCTCATCTCGTTAGTCTATCTCAGCTGTCATGCAGTTGGACTGATTGCTGCCCTTTAAGTTCCTCCCCAGAATGCAGTAGTGTGCGGCTTATACAACTTCCTGGAGTGTGTGTGCATGCTGTTCCTAGTTCCCAGTCCACAGTCCCCAGTCGTCTGCAAGATAAGTGCTGTTTATGTATTTATGATTTTCTGTTTCTGGATCCAGGTGACCCTGACTCCCTCCGTGTCTGTGTAGGGAGCCGGTGGTCGGGTCCCCTCACTATTGTAGGGTCTTCAGGTGTAAGATAGTCGAGGTACGTGGATATGCGCCCATCCACCTTTGGGGTGGTCGCATAGGCTGAGCAATAAGGGAGAGCGGCAGGTCTCATGCAGGGGTCTCCCTTTTGTTCCTTAGTTGTGGATCCAGTGAGCCATTGTTTATATTGTATTGTCTTGTTTCCTGTACACCATCCGTGACATTATAAGCCGCCTAAACCGTCTCAAGCATGGATCCGGTTTCACTTTTGGCTGAGCGCTTCCAGGGTCTTTCATTGGAGGTAGCTGATCTCCGTAAGACTTTTTCTCGGTTTCAAGTGACCGGTTCAGCTTGCGTTCATGGAGTTTGTTCTGAGCCTAAG
This sequence comes from Bufo bufo, assembly GCF_905171765.1. Taxonomy (NCBI): domain Eukaryota; kingdom Metazoa; phylum Chordata; class Amphibia; order Anura; family Bufonidae; genus Bufo; species Bufo bufo. The sequence goes on from NC_053393.1 coordinate 257,108,875, forward strand.
ATCTCCCTCCCGGATACGTTCTCCGGGGGTAGTGAGTATTTTGTGCGTTTTAGAGAGGCTTGCAAACTCCATTTTCACCTTCTTCCCCATTCCTCTGGTGATGAAGAACGGAGGGTGGGGATCATTATATCGCTGCTCAGGGGTAACGCTCAATCCTGGGCCTTTTCGCTGCCGGAGGGGGCACGGCCCCTCCGTTCAGTGGATGAATTCTTTTTAGCCCTGGGTCAGATATATGATGATCCGGATCGTATTGCTCTGGCTGAGTCTAGACTACGTCTGTTATGCCAGGGTAAACAATCCGCAGAGATATACTGCTCAGAATTTCGGAGATGGGCAGCTGATACTGGTTGGAATGATGCTGCACTCCAAAGTCAATTTTGCCATGGTCTTTCAGAGGGATTGAAAGATGCATTTGCCTTTCATGAGAGACCTACCTCCTTGGATTCTGCTATGTCTCAGGCCGTTCGTATTGACAGGCGTCTTAGAGAGAGAGGAGAGATCTCTCCTTCCTGTCATACTCAGTCCCGGGACAGTGCAGCGGTCTCTTCCTGTGCGCAGGGGTCTCAGTCGCTGTCAGCCCCTTCTGAGTAGGAGCCCATGCAGCTGGGGTTGATTGCCTCTGACAATAGAAGATTCAGCCCGCATGGGAGGGTTTGTTTTGTTGTGGAGGTATAAATCATTTGGCAAATGTTTGTCCCTCTAGGAGATTCAGGCAGTTTTCTGGGAGTAATAAAGAAACAAAAAGGAAAAAATCTTTTAAAAATGTTCCGTCTGTTACTATTGGCAGGGTTGAGGCGGAAATTGAAGGTTTTCCGTTTGCTTGTAGTTCCCGTTTTGTCCTGCCTGCTAGGGTGGCGCTAGAGAGCAAAAGCATTTTTTGTGAGATTTTTGTGGATAGTGGAGCAGCTGTCAATCTCATTGATAATCAATTTGCAATAACTCATGGTTTCCAGGTATGCACTTTGGGAAAGGATATTCCTGTTTTTGCTATTGATTCCACTCCACTTTCTCAGAAATCATTAAAGGGCATAGTTCACAATATCCGTTTAATTGTGAGTGATGCTCATGTTGAGGATGTGTCATGTTTCGTCCTTAGCGGTTTGCCTACTCCTCTAGTGTTGGGGCTACCCTGGCTCACTAAACATAACCCCACCATTGATTGGCAAGCGAGGCAAATAAATGGTTGGAGTGACTTTTGCAGAGAGAATTGCATCATGACATCTGTTTCTGAGGTTTCTACTAAGACTGTACCACCTTTCCTCTCTGAATTTTCGGATGTTTTCTCTGAGAGTGGAGTTCAGGATTTGCCCCCGCACAGGGAGTACGATTGCCCTATTAATCTCATCCCAGGCGCCAAGCTGCCTAAATCTCGTTTATACAATCTTTCCCAACCTGAGAGGGTCGCTATGCGTGCTTATATCTCTGAGAGTCTGAGAAAAGGACACATACGACCCTCGAAGTCACCTGTTGCCGCTGTTTTTTTCTTTGTTAAGAAAAAAGATGGTTCTTTAAGACCTTGTTTGGATTTCAGGGAGCTGAACAGTATCACTATTCGTGACCCTTATCCGCTTCCTCTGATCCCGGACCTGTTTAACCAGGTTGTTGGGGCTAAAGTCTTTTCCAAATTAGACCTAAGAGGGGCATACAACCTGGTCAGGGTCAGAGAAGGAGACGAATGGAAGACGGCTTTCAATACCCCTGAGGGCCATTTTGAGAATTTGGTTATGCCTTTTAGTTTGATGAATGCCCCAGCCGTTTTTCAGCATTTCGTGAACAGCATTTTTTATCATTTAATGGGAAAATTTGTATTAGTGTATTTGGATGACATTTTGATTTTTTCTCCTGATTTCAAGACTCATAAGGAACATTTACTTCAGGTCTTGCTCATCCTGCGGGAGAATAAATTATACGCGAAACTGGAAAAATGTGTGTTTGCGGTTCCAGAAATTCAATTTCTGGGGTTTCTTCTCTCCGCTTCTGGTTTTCGCATGGACCCCGAGAAGGTCCGCGCTGTGCTTCAGTGGGAGCTTCCTGAGAATCAGAAGGCGCTGATGCGTTTTTTGGGCTTTGCCAATTATTACAGGAAATTTATTTTGAATTATTCCTCTGTTGTTAAACCACTCACTGATATGACCAGAAAGGTCATATCAGTGAGATTTTTCTTCCTGGTCGGTAGAGGCGCGTAAGGCCTTTTCTAATATCAAGGAGAGTTTTGCTTCCGCTCCCATCCTGGTACAACCTGATATTTCGTTACCCTTCATAGTTGAGGTTGATGCTTCTGAGGTAGGGGTGGGTGCGGTCTTGTCTCAGGGTTCCTCTCCTGCCAAATGGCAACCATGTGCCTTTTTCTCGAAGAAACTCTCCTCCACAGAGAGAAATTATGATGTGGGAGATAGGGAATTGTTGGCCATCAAGTTGGCTTTTGAGGAATGGCACCATTGGCTAGAGGGAGCCAGACACCCTATTACTGTGTTTACTGACCATAAAAATCTGGCCTACTTGGAGTCAGCCAAGCGTCTGAACCCGAGACAGGCCAGATGGTCTTTGTTCTTTTCAAGGTTTAATTTTGTTGTCACGTTCCGCCCTGGGGTTAAGAATGTGAAGGCAGATGCCCTGTCACGTTGTTTTCCGGGAGGTGGGAATTTTGAAGACCCGGGTCCCATTTTGGCTGAAGGTGTGGTGGTCTCTGCTCTTTTTCCTGAATTGGAGGCAGAGGTGCAGGCAGCCCAGTCAGAGGCTCCTGATCTTTGTCCTCCTGGGAGGTTGTTTGTGCCTCTCGCTTTGAGACACAAGATTTTTAAGGAACACCACGATACGGTCCTTGCTGGGCACCCGGGGGCAAGAGCCACACTGGATCTCATCGCTCGGAGATTCTGGTGGCCTGCGCTTCGTAAGTCGGTTGAGGGTTTTGTGGCAGCTTGCAAGACTTGCGCTCCTGCCAAAGTCCCTCATTCACGGCCATCAGGTCCTCTCCTTCCCTTACCCATTCCTTCCCGTCCTTGGACACATCTGCCCATGGACTTCATAACGGACTTGCCTCGTTCCTCGGGGAAGACTGTGATTCTGGTGATGGTGGACCGTTTTAGCAAAATGGTGCATTTCATCCCTTTTCCTGGTTTGCCCAATGCTAAGACGCTGGCGCAGGCATTTATTGACCACATTGTCAAATTGCATGGTATTCCTTCCGACATAGTCTCTGATAGGGGCATGCAGTTTGTTTCCAGATTCTGGAAGGCTGTCTGTTCTCGCTTGGGGGTTCGGTTGTCGTTCTCTTCTGCTTTCCACCCGCAGTCGAATGGCCAGACAGAGCGCGTCAATCAGAATCTGGAGACATATCTGCGCTGTTTTGTGGCGGAGAATCAGGAGGATTGGTGTTCTTTTTTGTCCCTTGCTGAGTTTGCTTTAAATAGCCGTCGTCAGGAGTCCTCTGATAAGTCACCATTTTTTGGTGCATATGGGTTTCATCCGCAGTTTGGGACTTTCTCGGGAGAGGGGTCTTCTGGTTTACCTGATGAGGACAGATTCTCCTCGTCTTTGTCATCTATTTGGCAAAAGATTCAGGATAATCTAAAGAGCATGAGTGAGAGATATAAGCGTGTGGCAGATAAGAGACGTGTGCCTGGTCCGGACCTGAATGTTGGTGATCTGGTGTGGTTGTCTACCAAGAATATCAAATTGAAGGTTCCCTCCTGGAAGTTGGGTCCTAGGTTTATTGGGCCTTACAAGATCCTGTCTGTCATCAATCCTGTTGCCTACCGTCTTGATCTTCCTCAGACTTGGAAGATCCATAATGTTTTTCATAAGTCCTTATTGAAACCTTATGTTCAACCTATTGTACCCTCGCCTTTGCCTCCTCCTCCGATTATGGTTGATGGAAATCTTGAATTTCAGGTCTCTAGGATTGTGGATTCTCGTCTTGTCCGCGGTTCCCTCCAGTACCTCGTTCATTGGGAGGGTTATGGTCCTGAGGAGAGGATGTGGGTCCCAGTGACGGACATTAAGGCCACTCGTCTCTTCAGGGCTTTCCATAGGTCCCATCCTGAGAAGGTGGGCCCTGAGTGTCCAGAGTCCACTCGTAGAGGGAGGGGTACTGTCACAACCAGACAGTTGAGAAGCTCTGACAGGAGCTTTCCAGATCCTCCTCCTTGAGTTTCTTTGTTTTGGTTAAGTTCCTCATCTCGTTAGTCTATCTCAGCTGTCATGCAGTTGGACTGATTGCTGCCCTTTAAGTTCCTCCCCAGAATGCAGTAGAGTGCGGCTTATACAACTTCCTGGAGTGTGTGTGTGCATGCTGTTCCTAGTTCCCAGTCCACAGTCCCCAGTCGTCTGCAAGATAAGTGCTGTTTATGTATTTATGATTTTCTGTTTCTGGATCCAGATGACCCTGACTCCCTCCGTGTCTGTGTAGGGAGCCGGTGGTCGGGTCCCCTCACTATTGTAGGGTCTTCAGGTGTAAGATAGTCAAGGTACGTGGATATGCGCCCATCCACCTTTGGGGTGGTCGCATAGGCTGAGCAATAAGGGAGAGCGGCAGGTCTCATGCAGGGGTCTCCCTTTTGTTCCTTAGTTGTGGATCCAGTGAGTCATTGTTTATATTGTATTGTCTTGTTTCCTGTACACCATCCGTGACAACAGCTTGGCCACACAGGGAAGTCCTTTAGTATCTCCACACACGTCTTACACAACACAGAACTTGTTTTCTATCTTGCCAATATGGCGGCAGTTGTAGTTCAAGTCTCTCTTCCTCCTTCTTCCTGCTCACACTGAGGCAGGGTGACATCATAAGGGGCGTGTCACTTTAACACTTAGCTGCTGCCTTAAAGAAGCAGTATCACAGTAATACACTTTCTCTATGGTAAACTCCAATGCAAATTGGTCCTATGCTGCCATCTATTGACCAAACGAATACTGCAGGCATTTTACACAGTAATACATCTATTGACCAAACGAATACTGCAGGCATTTTACACAGTAATACACTTTCTCTATGGTAAACTCCAATGCAAATTGGTCCTATGCTGCCATCTATTGACCAAACGAATACTGCAGGCATTTTACATAAAATTTTAACACAGTTTACCAGGATAATGAAACTTAGAGACATTACATGACTGTTTCTTACAGTATAATGTAATATATTGCTGGCTGGCACTCAATATAGGGAGTCACACGGTTTTAATAAACTTTGGATGTAAAAGGTAAAACCGTGCGACTCCCTATATTGAGTGCCAGCCCACAATATATTACATTATACCACAATGTTAACAAACAGCCTAAAAACAAAATGAAAAATCCTTCCAAAAATGATCCATTATTGGGGCAGATGGTATTTAAACACTCACTGTGTTATTGGAAAAAACTAAGGTTTGTTTTGAACAAGCAGACCAAAAATGATGTCCTAACACAGCAGATACCTGCCCATGTTTATACACACACAATAGTATTTGAAGGAGTGTCTTGTACTGAACAAATGGTCCAAAAATTATGCCTTAATAGGGCAGATGCCTTGCTGAATTTATAAACACAAATAGTAGTATTGGAAGAAGCTGTGGCTTTTTCTGAACAAGAAGTCCAAATATTGTGCCTTGACAGAGGGAGATGATCCCTTGTTTGGCAGCAGTCCAGTGTAGATGTGGAACTTCATGTGCAAGGCAGCAGATGTAAAGCTGTGTAGGGGTAATAGTAAGGGCAAGGATGTGTGGCTATGTAGGGGGAGTAGCAGATGAGGTGGCAGTGGCAGCAGCTATACAGTATGTGACATGATGGACATGCAGGCAGTGGCATTATTAGGCAGGCCAAAAATAACCACTGACCTGCATTCCCTGGACTTTGTTTGGCTGTCATGGCCCATAAACAGGTAGGAACTAGTGTTAGGGACCACTCAAATGAGACGACCTTGACGCGGTGAGTGGCTTATTACGCTTTGGCCAAAATGTACACCAATGTCTCATCCAGCATGGAGGCAGGGCAGAGTGCTGGATGTAGAGTGCAATCACATTTGCATTTTCCGTTTGCAAAAATAACCACTGTCAGCAATGGCAGATATATTCATTGGCCACAGCCGGAGACGTGTGAAAATCCTCACAGATCCATGCCTCATTCATTTTGATATTTTCTACATAAACAATTTTGTCCACTTGGGTGTGAAAATGCCACCTGCCACAGTGAATACCTTCTCTGATGGTACACTGAATGCTGGACAAGACAGTACAGGGATAGCAAACTGGGCCAGCCTGCCTGTCCATGTGGTCATGGAACAGAATACAGTGATCCCTTTAAGATACAATGGCCTTACGCTAGAATATTTTCAACATACAATGTATTTTTCTAACCCATCATAAGTTGAAACTAGACTCAACATACAATGCTTCAGACTCAGATCCAACCAAGGCCACTTCTCTGGTAAAATAGCTATATTAGTTGATTGTTAGCAGCTATTCCTAACTAATATATGTAAGGACTTGTTTTATTTGTCTTAGTTATCTGCTTTTTTTCTTAAATCTTCATTTTCTCTTATCTTGGATGACATTTTGGGGCTTTGGAACCGATTTCTCAAGTTACAATGGTTTCAACATACAATGGTCGTCCTGGAACCAATTAATATTGTAACTTGAGGGACCACTGTATGTGTCAGACAAAGGGCACAGTCCAGGCAGGACTGGATCTAGATGTTCAGGCAGTGAATATCTGCTTGCTGTTGTTCGTCAGCTTGTGCAGAACTTGATAAATCTGTTCCATCACGTTTATCAAACTGAATTGACTGCCGCAGCTTCTGCTACTTGTTGTAGTAGAGAAGCCGGTGACTCAGTGGGGGACAGATGGGGTGTCCTGGTGATACATGTGGGTGGCAGATTCTGCCCAGCAAAAGCTAGTGTACATAGCATATCCTGGTAATATAATAATTTTGCCTCTCTCAGCATAAAAATAAATAAAAATACATACTCCCATTTTGCTTCGATAGCAATTGTTTAAAAGCATAGCTATCCAGTAGTCACCACTTTGCTTGATGTAAACAATACACTTTCTCTCCAGTGTGGTCAAGGGCCCAATTCTTTCAGGCTCCGCCAACCTCTGAGATAATTAGTCATGGCCAGTGTCATAGTCATCATCATTATCAGACTTGTCTTCCTGCACTTACAACTCCTCCTCCTGTGGTAGTTTCCCATCCGCCTCTATCGTGCTTTGTCCATGAAGATCCCCAATAGCTACAGGGCAGCCAACAATATGTGGAAGCTGTTCTTTGTTGTGAAAATAATGTTAATGTTTGCTTTTCAAGAAAGAAGAGACCAACTCTTTACCACTGCCAAATAAATCCAGGACAGGCAACCATCGATTCTATTCTCAGAGATAAAACTTTATTTAGATTATCAGACCCAGAGACAGCAAGTATTTTAGCTCTTTTCTCGATGAGGTATGGATGAATAAGCCTATAACGCAGAGTGTTGTTACTTAATTCATCCATAATCCAACCTTTCCAGCCTTTCTTTTTTGCCTCTTCTTTTCTTTGAGAAAGTGAAAGTGAAAGTAGCAGTCACACAGTTAGAAAAACAGTTAACAGTTTGTGACAGAATGGCTCAATATTTTTAATAAAGGCTAATTGAAAATATGATTTTTAGCCAAAAATTGGCAATCATAAACAAAAATTGCCTCAAAAGGTATACATAGCCTTTAATGTCTAATATTTGTATACAATATGGGCTATCCCTTATCTAATGATTAAAGGGGTTCTGCAGTTCTTTTAAGCTAATGATCTATATAAAAAGCCCCTATATAAAACAATCCGGCAAAAAAAAAAAAATATGGCTCTCAGAATACTCTCAGAATATGGAGATACTAAAACATAATTGTTTTCTGTTTCAAAAAAGCTTATATTGTGAAAAGTGAAAAAAAGTAGACATATTAGATATCGCCATGTACGTAACAACCAGGTCTATTAAAACATCACATGACCTAATCCCTCAGGTGAATACCGTAAAAAAAAAAATCTAAAAAGCCATTTTTTGTCACCTTATATCACAAAAGGTGTAATACCAAGCGATCAAAAAGTAATATGCACCCCAAAGTAATAACAATCAAGCTGTCATATCTCATCCCGCAAAAAATGAGACTCTACCTAAGACAATAAACCAAAAAAAAATAAAAATATGGCACTCAGAATATGGAGACACTAAAACATGATTTTTTTCAAAAATGCTTTATTATGTAAAACTGAAACAAACCACCAAAAAATATTTCATTTTGTTGTGTCCGTAACAAACTGCTCTATAAAAATACCTCATGATCTAACCTGTCAGATGAACATTGTAAATTAAAAAATTAAAAAAAATGGTTCCAAAACAACTATTTTTGTTACCTTACCTCACAAAAAGTATAATTGTAGAACCCCAAGCAACCAGACAGAGGTTAACCCCTTCAGGACCATGCCATTTTTCACCTTAAGGACCAGGCCATTTTTAGCAAATCTGACATGTGTCACTTTATGTGGTAATAACTTTAAAACGCTTTTACATATCCAGGCCATTCTGAGATTGTTTTCTCGTCACATATTGTACTTAAAGATAGTGGTAAAATGGAGTCAAAAAATGTCATTTTTATTTATAAACAAATACCAAATTTACCAAAAAATTTGAAAAATTAGCACATTTCTCTACTGTTATAATAGATAGTAATACCTCCAAAAATAGTTATTACTTTACATTCCCCATATGTCTACTTCATTTTATTTTTTGGGGACGTTAGAAGGCTTAGAAGTTTAGAAACAAATCTTACAATTTTTAAGAACATTTCCAAACCCCAATTTTTTCAGGACCAGTTCAGTTGTGAAGTCACTTTCTGGGGCTTACATATTAGAAACCACCCATAAATCACCCCATTTTAGAAACTATACCCCTCAAGCTATTCAAAACTGATTTTACAAACTTTGTTAACCCTTTAGGTGCCCCACGAGAATTAAATGAAAATGGTAATGAAATTTCTAGATTTTAAATTTTAATCTCTTTTTTCTGCAACACATCAAGGGTTAACAGCCAAACAAACCTCAAAATCTATTACCCTGAATCTGGAGTTTACAGAAACACCCCATATGTGCTCAAAAACTGATGTATGGCCGCACAGCAGGCTTCAGAGTGGAAGGAGCATCATATGACTTTTGGAGAGCGGATTTAGCTGGAATGGTAATTGGAGCTATGCCGCATATGAAGACACCCAGAGGTACCCCTAGAGTGGAAACCCCCCAAAAAAAGACCACATTCTGGAAACTACACCCCTCAAGGAATATTTCAAGGTGTGTAGTGAGCACTTTGACCCATCAGGCATTTCACAGAATTAGGAAATGCTTGGCTGTGAAAATGAAAAAAAAAAAATCTTTGCCGAAAAAGTTGCTTTACACCCACATTTTACACTTTCACAAGGGAAAACAGGACAAAATGCACCCCACATTGTCCCAGAAATGATGTGTGGAAGCATGGTAGGGTTCAAAAGACACCCTGAAGTACCCCTAGAGTGGAAACCCCCCAAAAGTGACCCCATTCTGTAAACTACACCCCTCAAGGAACATTTCAAGATGTGTATTGAGAACTTATTTCTCAAATTGTGATTCATGGAATTGGCTATGAAAATTAAAAATTAAATTTCTTTCCAGAAAAATTTACTTTAGGCCCAAATTTTTCACTTTCACAAGGGGGGAACTGGAGAAAATGCACCCCCTAATTTATTGCCCATTTACTCCTGATTACTAGGGATGAGCGAACCCGAACTGTATAGTTCGGGTTCGTACCGAATTTTGGGGTGTCCGTGACACGGACCCAACCCCCGAACATTTTCGTAAAAGTCCGGGTTCGGGTTCGGTGTTCGGCGCTTTCTTGGCGCTTTTTGAAATGCTGCAAAGCAGCCAATCAACAAGCGTCATACTACTTGCCCCAAGAGGCCATCACAGCCTTGCCTACTATTGGCATGGCTGTGATTGGCCAGTGCAGCATGTGACCCAGCCTCTATATAAGCATGGGTCACGTAGCGCTGCACGTCACTCTGCTGATTCAAGCATAGGGAGAGGTTGCAGCTGCGACGTTAGGGCGAGATTAGGCAGATTAACTCCTCCAAAAGACTTCATTCTGTGATCGATCTGCAGCTGTGGACCATTGAAGTGCTAATATCGACTTGCTCACTTTTTTGAGGCTGCCCAGAGCGTTTTTAGATCACTTTTTTCTGGGGTGATCGGCGGCCATTTTGTGGCTTGTGGTGCGCCAGCACAAGCTATCACCAAGTGTATTTAACCATCAATAGTGTGGTTATTTTGTGCTATATCCTACATCAGCTGCAGGCTGAGCCTGTGTCACCCAAGTGCATTTAACCATCAATAGTGTGGTTATTTTTTGCTATATCCTACATCAGCTGCAGGCTGAGCCTGTGTCACCGAAGTGCATTTAACCATCAACAGTCTGGTTATTTTTTGGCCATATACTACATCAGCTGCAGGCTGAGCCTGTGTCACCGAAGTGCATTTAACCATCAACAATCTGGTTATTTTTTGGCCATATACTACATCTGGTGCAGGCTGGGCCTGTCACCCAGCGCCTAAAAAATAGACCTGACATTTTTATTCAACCAAATCTGTACTGTTTTAGCTGGTCAAGTTATTTGTAGTGACCGTAAAAGCAGACTTTTTGTTCTGGGTTGAAAAACTATTCCCAAATTTGCCATTCTCAAAATAACTAGTTTCTGGTATATGAGGCCTACTTGAAATCTATCCCAAAAAGGATATCTTACATTGAAGGTGCTGATAGTGTCATTCAGAAAAACCTAAGACACACGCTACCGTGCAGATAGAAGTCTGATTCTGTGATAAAACCTATACCTGTCACACAGCGCAAAAAAAAACAGGCCTCACATTCTATTCAACCAAATCTGTACTGTTTTAGCTGGTCAAATTATTTGTAGTGACCGTAAAAGCACACTTTGTTCTGGGTTGAAAAACTATTCCCAAATTTGACATTCTCAAAATTAGTAGTTTCTGCTATATCAGGCCTACTTTAAATCTATCCCAAAAAGGATATCTTAGATTCAAGGTGCTGATAGTGTCATTCAGAAAAACCTAAGACACACGCTACCGTGCAGATACAAGTCTAATTCTGTGATTAAAGGTATATCTGTCACACAGCGCGTAAAAAATAGGCCTCACATTTATATTCAACCAAATCTGTACTGTTTTAGCTGGTCAAATTATTTGCAGTGACCGTAAAAGCACATTTTTTGTTCTGGGTTGAAAAACTATTCCCAAATTTGCCATTCTCAAAATTGTGGTGAATGGGAACAATGAGGAAAACATCTAATTAGGGAAGGCGGACGCGGACGTGGACATGGTCGTGGTGGTGTTAGTGGACCCTCTGGTGCTGGGAGAGGACGTGGCCGTTCTGCCACAGCCACACGTCCTAGTGTACCAACTACCTCAGGTCCCAGTAGCCGCCAGAATTTACAGGGATATTTGGTGGGGCCCAATGCCGTTCTAAGGATGGTAAGGCCTGAGCAGGTACAGGCATTAGTCAATTGGGTGGCCGACAGTGGATCCAGCACGTTCACATTATCTCCCACCCAGTCTTCTGCAGAAAGCGCACAGATGGCGCATGAAAACCAAGCCCATCAGTCTGTCACATCACCCCCATGCATATCAGGGAAACTGTCTGAGCCTCAAGTTATGCAGCAGTCTCTTATGCTGTTTGAAGACTCTGCTGCCAGGGTTTCCCAAGGGCATCCACCTAGCCCTTCCCCAGGGGTGGAAGAGATAGAATGCACTAACGCACAACCACTTATGTTTCCTGATGATGAGGACATGGGAATACCACCTCAGCATGTCTCTGATGATGACAAAACACAGGTGCCAACTGCTGCGTCTTTCTGCAGTGTGCAGACTGAACAGGAGGTCAGGGATCAAGACTGGGTGGAAGACGATGCAGGGGACGATGAGGTCCTAGACCCCACATGGAATGAAGGTCGTGCCACTGACTTTCACAGTTCGGAGGAAGAGGCAGTGGTGAGACCGAGCCAACAGCGTAGCAAAAGAGGGAGCAGTGGGCAAAATCAGAACACCCGCCGCCAAGAGACTCCGCCTGCTACTGACCGCCGCCATCTGGGACCGAGCACCCCAAAGGCAGCTTCAAGGAGTTCCCTGGCATGGCACTTCTTCAAACAATGTGCTGACGACAAGACTCGAGTGGTTTGCACGCTGTGCCATCAGAGCCTGAAGCGAGGCATTAACGTTCTGAACCTTAGCACAACCTGCATGACCAGGCACCTGCATGCAAAGCATGAACTGCAGTGGAGTAAACACCTTAAAAACAAGGAAGTCACTCAGGCTCCCCCTGCTGCCTCTTCTGCTGCTGCCGCCTCGGCCTCTTCTGCTGCTGCTGCCGCCGCCTCGGCCTCTTCCTCTGCCTCTGGAGGAACGTTGGCACCTGCCGCCCAGCAAACATGGGATGTACCACCACCACCACCTGCGTCACCAAGCATCTCAACCATGTCACACGGCAGCGTTCAGCTCTCCATCTCACAAACATTTGAGAGAAAGCGTAAATTCCCACCTAGCCACCCTCGATCCCTTGCCCTGAATGCCAGCATTTCTAAACTACTGGCCTATGAAATGCTGTCATTTAGGCTGGTTGACACACACAGCTTCAAACAGCTCATGTCACTTGCTGTCCCACAGTATGTTGTTCCCAGCCGCCACTACTTCTCCAAGAGAGCCGTGCCTTCCCTGCACAAACAAGTGTCCGATAAAATCAAGTGTGCACTGCGCAACGCCATCTGTGGCAAGGTCCACCTAACCACAGATACGTGGACCAGTAAGCACGGCCAGGGACGCTATATCTCCCTAACTGCACACTGGGTAAATGTAGTGGCGGCTGGGCCCCAGGCGGAGAGCTGTTTGGCGCACGTCCTTCCGCCACCAAGGATCGCAGGGCAACATTCTTTGCCTCCTGTCTCCTCCTCCTCCTACTCAGCTTCCTCCTCCTCTTCTTCCACCTGCTCATCCAGTCAGCCACACACCTTCACCACCAACTTCAGCACAGCCCGGGGTAAACGTCAGCAGGCCATTCTGAAACTCATATGTTTGGGGGGCAGGCCCTACACCGCACAGGAGTTGTGGGGGGGTATAGAACAACAGACCGACGAGTGATTGCTGCCAGTGAGCCTCAAGCCCGGCCTGGTGGTGTGCGATAATGGGCGAAATCTCGTTGCAGCTCTGGGACTAGCCGGTTTGACGCACATCCCTTGCCTGGCGCATGTGCTGAATTTGGTGGTGCAGAAGTTCATTCGCAACTACCCCGACATGTCAGAGCTGCTGCATAAAGTGCGGGCCGTGTGTTCGCGCTTCCGGCGTTCACACCCTGCCGCTGCTCGCCTGTCTGCGCTACAGCGTAACTTCGGCCTTCCCGCTCACCGCCTCGTATGCGACGTACCCACCAGGTGGAACTCCACCTTGCATATGCTGGACAGACTGTGCGAGCAGCAGCAGGCCATAGTGGAGTTTCAGCTGCAGCACGCACGGGTCAGTCGCACTGCGGATCAGACACACTTCACCACCAATGACTGGGCCTCCATGCGAGACCTGTGTGCCCTGTTGCATTGTTTCGAGTACTCCACCAACATGGCCAGTGGCGATGACGCCGTTATCAGCGTTACAATACCACTTCTATGTCTCCTTGAGAAAACACTTAGGGCGATGATGGAAGAGGAGGTGGCCCAGGAGGAAGAGGAGGAAGAGGGGTCATTTTTAGCACTTTCAGGCCAGTCTCTTCGAAGTGACTCAGAGGGAGGTTTTTTGCAACACCAGAGGCCAGGTACAAATGTGGCCAGACAGGGCCCACTACTGGAGGACGAGGAGGACGAGGATGAGGAGGAGGTGGAGGAGGATGAGGATGAAGCATGTTCACAGCGGGGTGGCACCCAAAGCAGCTCGGGCCCATCACTGGTGCGTGGCTGGGGGGAAACACAGGATGATGACGATACGCCTCCCACAGAGGACAGCTTGTCCTTACCTCTGGGCAGCCTGGCACACATGAGCGACTACATGCTGCAGTGCCTGCGCAACGAGGGCAGAGTTGCCCACATTTTAACGTGTGCGGACTACTGGGTTGCCACCCTGCTGGATCCCCGGTACAAAGACAATGTGCCCACCTTACTTCCTACACTGGAGCGTGATAGGAAGATGCGCGAGTACAAGCGCACGTTGGTAGACGCGCTACTGAGAGCATTCCCAAATGTCACAGGGGAACCAGTGGAAGCCCAAGGCGAAGGCAGAGGAGGAGCAAGAGGTCGCCAACGCAGCTGTGTCACGGCCAGCTCCTCTGAGGGCAGGGTTAGCATGGCAGAGATGTGGAAAGGTTTTGTCAACACGCCACAGCTAACTGCACCACCACCTGATACGGAACGTGTTAGCAGGAGGGCCTAAATGTGTGACAGTGGCCTGTTCCAGTGGTGGGTGACGTGAAGCCTGATTCTCTGCTATGACATGAAGACTGATTCTGCGCTGACATAAGGCCACATTCTCTGTTACGGGACCTCTCTCCTCTGCCTGGGTGCCTGGGCCTAAATGTGTGACAGTGGCCTGTTCCAGTGGTGGGTGACGTGAAGCCTGATTCTCTGCTATGACATGAAGACTGATTCTGCGCTGACATAAGGCCACATTCTCTGTTACGGGACCTCTCTCCTCTGCCTGGGTGCCTGGGCCTAAATGTGTGACAGTGGCCTGTTCCAGTGGTGGGTGACATGAAGCCAGATTCTCTGCTATGGCATGAAGAGACTGATTCTCTGCTGACATGAAGCCAGATTCTTTGCTATGGCATGAAGAGACTGATTCTCTGCTGACATGAAGCCAGATTCTCTGCTATTGGACCTCTGTCCAATTGATATTGGGTCATTTTTATTTTTTTTATTTTTATTTTAATTAATTTCCCTATCCACATTTGTTTGCAGGGGATTTACCTACATGTTGCTGCCTTTTGCAGCCCTCTAGCTCTTTCCTGGGCTGTTTTACAGCCTTTTTAGTGCCCAAAAGTTCGGGTCCCCATTGACTTCAATGGGGTTCGGGTTCGGGACGAAGTTCGGTTCGGGTTCGGATCCCGAACCCGAACATTTCCGGGAAGTTCGGCCGAACTTCTCGAACCCGAACATCCAGGTGTTCGCTCAACTCTACTGATTACATCAATACCCCATATGCTTATATACTGCTATATGGGCGTACCACAGGGTTCAGAAGGAAAGGAGCACCAAATGGCTTCTGGAAGGCAGATTTTTCCAGAATAATAGACAGGCGCCATCTTGCAATTGAACAAACCCTGAGGTGGCCCTAGAGTGGAAACCCCCAAGAAGTCACCCTATTTCGGAAACTACACTCCTCAAGGAATATTTCAAGGTGTGTAGTGAGAACTTTGTCCTCAAAGGTGATTCATGGAATTGGCTGTGAAAATGAAAAATTTTAATTTTTTCCAGAAAAAGTTGCATTACACCCACATTTTACACTTTCACAAGTGAAAAAAGGACAAAATTCACCACACATTTTGTTCCCCATTTCAAATACGCAAACACCACATATGTGCTCAAAAAATGATGTATGGGTGCATGGCAGGGTTCAAAAGGGAAGTAGCGCCATATGGCGGTTAGGAGAGAGGATTTAGCTGGAATGGTAATTGGGAGTGCAATGAGCCGGACCGTGGGTGCAGTTACAAGGACGCCAATTATGCAGTGGGTCAGGATATGGGTATAATAGTCTATGTGTAACGGTCGCGTACACACACACACAGGGGGGGAGGGAAGTGACCACTGCGCTCCACCCTTACCCCTGGCCCTGCCTACTTGCCTCGCGAGTCCTAATGACAGGGGACAACTGGACGGCAATCCCTAACTTGGAATAAGTGCAGGGATGACAGACAGACAAACAACAGGACGTGAACGGACTGAGTCAATACCAGGAAAGCTGCAAAGTACAAATGGAGCAAGCAGAGAATTGTCAGGAGAAGCCGGGGTCATAAATACCAGGAGAGCAGAGAAGTACAAGAGGAGTCCTAAGAGAGTAGTCAGGTGGGAGCCGAGGTCACAATACCAGGACGGATGCGCAGTACAGGAGGAGCAGGCAAAAGGATGGTCAGGGAACAGGATCAGGTAAGTATTCAGCAGTCCAACAAATAGCCAGGAACCTAGAAATTAACAGGCAACCTGTAGCCAGCAGGCTGCCTGTATTTATAGTGGGGAGTGAGGGTCATGTGACGTGGCCAGCGTCACATGACCGACAGACCAACCAGTCGAGCACCGAGTGATCAGCTCGGCGCTCAAGGCAGACTAGGAGCAGGGAGCCACCCAGCTAGTAAAGCCGCCCTGGGAATGAGGTCAAACACAGAACCTCATTCCAAAAGCTAAGCAACAGGTCTGCGGGCAATGGGGGACCGAGTGCACGTTCGGAACCCCGTGACACTATGGTTTTTGTTTGTGAGGCCAATTGCAGCGTGTGCAGGGTACTAACACAGGGCCCTTTAAGATGTTGCAACTCACGTACCAGGTTAGGAATGCCAGAGTGGTGTAATGTCTCTGTGTGAAAGTGGCAATAGTGTCAACGGTGTCTCCTACCTTGGTACGGCTGGACTCCTGGATCCTGGCTCACTTACAATAAAATGAGTGTGTTGCTAGTAGGAGTAGTTGAGGGATTTGGTAGCAGTAAATGAGATCCAGACTTGGAATATAATTCAAACTGGTCTTTACTGGATGCAGCACTAATCCACATGAGATACAGCAATAGTCTTTGGTCCCAGCAGGTATTGGCAATGTATGGCAGGAATCTATCTTCTGCTTCTATCATGTGCCTGGAGCTCTCTTGCAGGATAAGTCGTCTGCTTGTGGCTCTGAAATGTGGCAGGAATTACTGTCTTCTGCTCTGTCTATCTTCTGCTGTGTTGGGGACCGACTAGCTGAGGAGGAATTTGGCTTCTCCTGGTCTCTGGACGGTACTCACAGTTGGCTCACAGGGTATGGTTCTTCCTGGAGTTCTGGAGGTGGCTGCTTGCTTTCCACCAGCTGAGGCTGAAGGGCTCAGACTGGGAATGATGATCTTTTGTCTCAGCCGAGACAAGAGACTGGGTTGGATCCCTAGAACTGGGAGCTCCTACAAGCACAGCCTTCCCCATGCAGGGAGAGCTGGAACACACTGGATCTAACTGGTTTTTCCCCTCCCTTGCTGCAGGGTGTGGGAAACTCCCCTTCCCTTAAGCAGGGGGGCAGAACAGAACAGGAACGTTCCATTCTGAATGGCCATAACATTAACTATTCCCACCAACGATGCCACCACCTGCTGGTAGACCTGAAACATTACAAAGAAAATATCACATTTAAAATGGTTTCATCTGCTCAGTTGTGAATGACATGAGGGAAATCACATCAAATGACCATGTTGATGCCCTTAGCAGATAGTAGCGGGGTAAAAGCGTTAGTAACCCAACTCTGGGGTGTTACAGGATCTATGTCACATATGAAGACACCCTGAGGTGGCCCTAGAGTGGAAACCCCCAAAAAGTGACCCCATTCCGGAAACTACACCCCTCAAAGAATATTTCATGGTGTGTAGTGAGCACTTAGACCCATCAGACGTTTCACAGAATTAGGAAACGCTTGGCTGTGAAAATAGAAAAATGAAAATTTTCTCCAGAAAAAGTTACTTTAGGCCTCATGCACATGGCCGTTGTTTGGGTCCGCATCCGAGCCGCCATTTTGGCGGCTCGGATGCGGACCCATTCACTTCAATGGGGCCGCAAAAGATGCGGACAGCATTCTGTGTGCTGTCCGCATCTGTTGCTCCGTTCCATGGCCCCGCAAAAAAAATATAACATGTCCTATTCTTGTCCACGCTTTGCGGACAAGAATTGGCATTTATATTGAAGGCTGTCCGTGCCGTTTCGCAAATTGCGGAACGCGCACGGACACCATCCTTGTTTGTCGGATCCACAATTTGCGGACCGCAAAACACACCACGGTCGTGTGCATGAGGCCTTACACCCACATTTTTCACTTTCATAAGGGGTAACAGGACAAAATGTCTACATTTCCCCCCGAATACGCCAACACCCCATATGTGCTAAAAAAAAAGGATGTATGGGCGCATGGCAGGGCTCTAGATACAAACAGATAAATATGGATTTTGCTGACCTGAAATGACAGACATGGATTTTAGCTGCCATGTCGCATTTAAAAAATTTCCTGAGGTCCCCAGAAATGAAAAACCCCATGAAGTGACCCTATTTCGGAAAGAGCACCCCCGTACGAACATTTTAAGTGGTGGAAAGAGTACTTTTTAGCAAACAGGTGTCTCACAGAAGGCAGAATTACGAGAGAAGCATTTCAAAGCACACATTTGTAAAAATTACTAGCAGACCCCAATTTTTCACTTTCACAAGGGGTTAATGGAGAAAATGCACCCCAGTATATGTTATCCATTTTCTCCCCATTTTGCGAACACCCTATATGTGCTCGTAGCCTGCTATTTTGGCGCACAGCAGGCCTCTAGAGGCAAAGTGCAAAACATGTTTTTTGCAGGCCTGAATTGGCAGACATGGATTTTAGCTGCAATGTCGCATTTAAAAAATTTCCTGAGGTCCCCAGAAATTAAAAACCACAATTAGTGACTCCATTGTGGAAAGTGGACCACCGTACGAACATTTTAAGGGGTGGAAAGGGCACTTTTGACCTAACAGGTGTTTCATAACAATGAATATGTAGTGGTTGGTGAAAAGTGGATATGTAAGCTATGCGGACTAAATCAGAGGTATAAGGTGGTATATTTACAGGGTACATCAAGGATGAAATTAATACTCCATGGATGTGTGGTAGATTCTAAAACACTCCTGCATGCACAGGCCAGGTTTTTCAGGGCAGGCTTCGCAGTGGTAAATGGTGTCTTTCCTTATCCCCCTTTTGGAACACACCCTGCATCTTTTTTAGGTCCTTCCCTTCCTTGCTGTCTGGGGGACTTGACCTGGAAAATGTTGCCCTGATACAACACGTTCACCAGGACTTCCTAAAATGCTGGGAACCTCCCCGGCCTGGCTTTGAAAAATTAGAGCCTTGATAACCACCTCTTGGAACTGGAGGAAAGTTCCTGTGTAGCCTGCAGATTGAAATAGCACGTACGCATTGTACATTGCGACCTGTACAATGTGTACAGCCAGCTTTTTGTACCACACTTTTGTTTTTCGTGTGGCACTGTAGGGCTTCAGAACTTGATCTGAAAGATCAACCCCTCCCATGTGCTTATTGTAGTCCAGGATGCAAACCGGTTTGGGGACAGTGGTAGTAGTTCGCACATGAGCAGGGGAGCTGGTATTTGTGTAAAAGGTGGTCAGTAAAAGGACATCCCTCTTGTCCTTGTACTTTAACGCCACAATGTTCTCATGGAGGACAGCCCTGCTTTCACACATTCTCAGTGGTTGCCCTACCAGGGATCTAGGGAGGCCTCTCTGATTTTTTGCACACTGTGCTGCAAGCCACAGTATTTCTGGCAGTTAGGGACCTGAATAGTGGTATGCTGGTATAATAGTTATCCACATAGAGGTGGTAACCCTTATCCAGCAGTGGGTGCAGCAAGTCCCACACAACCTTTCCACTAACTCCTAGGATGGGGAGGGGGCATTCTGGGGTTCTATGCAGGAATCTTTCCCTTTATAAACACGGAACTTGTGGGTGTACCCGGAGCTACTCTCAAAGTTTGTAAATTTTTGTGCCATACCTTGCCCATTTGCTAGGCAGGTACTGGCAGAATCTAACCCTCCCTTTGAAAAGTAACAGGGACTCATCTACACATAAATTTTTATCAGGGGTGTACACCTCAGCAAACTTGGTGTTAAAGTGTTCAAAGATGGGCCTATCCTTGAACAGACAGTCAAATGTCGGGTCATTTTGGGGTGGGCACTGTGTATTGTCGTTGTGGTGTAGGAATTTCTGAATTGACTCAAAACGCTTCGGGGTCATGGTTTGACTGTAAATTGGAGTCTGGTAGAAAATGTCCGAACTCCAATATTGTCTGACGTTTGGCTTCTTTACTACGCCCATATGCAGCACGAGTCCCCAAAACTTCAGCATCTCTGCTGCACACTGGGGTCCAACCTAGGTGTCTAGCGCATGGTGAGGTAGGGTTATGAGCTTTAAATTGACTGGTGCTGACCAGTTCAGCACCGGCAACACCTCCCCCTCACTGCCCCCCGACCCGCAGCTTACATGTGCTTCCGGCACTGCGATGTGCCGTCTTCACTGATCGGCCAATCGCAGCACACGGAGCTGCAGGGGGGCCGAAATAGCCGATACTGCCCTTACCCGGCATGGCTGCCTGTCGGTAAGAGCAGCCATCGTGCTCCGGTCCCCCCACGATTTTCACCCAGAGCCCAGCAGACCTTGCGCCGTATATGTACGGCGCTAGTCCTTAAATCACGTCCAGTAGTGCCGTACATGTACAGCGCAGGTCCTCTACGGGTTAACCAATATAAAATTTATTAAATAAACGTCAGTACAGTCCAAACCAGTAAGCATATACAGGTAACCAACCTGAATAATAACCTGTGCAGGAAAACACCAAGGGGACAGCAGGTGACCAGGCCCAAAGTTCATATGCGCAGTATTAGTCCATGTAACGTGGTACCTAGGAATAAGACATCAGGATTTTCAGGGACCCATCCATGGTCATACACGAGACAAACTGTTCAGCAAAGGTGAAGAATCCAGAGGCAGTCTCTTGAGATAAATCGAGGAAGGCAGAAGTCATGCACAGATAAGTCTGGGAGAATATGAACCGCAACATACACTCGGGTTGTCAAAACAACAGTGGGCAGTGACCAGCAAGGGAGATCACCTTTTAAGTACCTGCTAGCCAATCACAAAGTGTCTATTCCTCATAGGTCATATAATGATCCTAATCCCTGACACTTGTGCGGCCTAGGCTGGTCCTTAGTCACTTAACCCATGCCTGCCCTCTAATCTACTAGAATTTACATACAGGTATTTTCCCCGTCAGTGGCCAGCATAGCGAATAAGATGCGCATATGTTCGGCCGCGTATCCTTTTGCGAACCTCCTCTCGAGTGTGCACGCGGACGCTCGAGCGGCTCAGCCTGAATACACGATCGCGTCGGAACGGAACCCGCAGGTGATACCGGAGACAGGACCGGCCGCTGTGTGCCGCCACCAGTCCGGTCAATCTGCTTCCAAGACCCCGGGGGTCTTCCCCTCCGCCGACCATGCGGGCGCACTACCGCGTCTGCCCGCAAAGGAGTCGGAACCGAAGATTTACAAGTCACAAGCATGACCTGTCCCGCTATTCCAACGGGGTCCCCCGCAGGCTGAGCCCCACGAGGACCCCTGGGGGCCCCAGTGGATCGCAGAACAAGAGAGTGTCTTACAGTAATATAGAGCAACCAAAAATCATATGTACCCTAAAATAGTACCAACAAAACTGCCACCTTATCCCGTAGTTTCCAAAATTGGGTCACTTTTTTGGAGTTTCTACTCTAGGGGTGTATCAGGGGGTCTTCAAATGTGACATGGCAACTTAAAATTATCCCAGTGAACTCTGCCCTCCAAAAACCATATGGCATTCCTTTCCTTCTGCGCCCTGCCGTGTGCCCGTACAGCAGTTTACGACCACATATGGGGTGTTTCTGTAAACTACAGAATCAGGATAAGAAATATTGAGTTTTGTTTGGCTGTTAACCCTTGCTTTGTTACTGGACAAAATGGAAATTCTGCCAAAAAAGGGAAATTCAGAAATTTCATCTCTATTTTCCTTTTATTCTTGTGGAACACCTAAAGGGTTAACAAAGTTTGTAAAATCAGTTTTGAATACCTTGAGAGGTGTAGTTTCTAAAATGGGGCCATTTATGGGTGGTTTCTATTATGTAAGCAAAGTTACTTCAGACCTGAACTGGTCCTTAAAAATTGTGTTTTGGAAAGTTTCTTAAAAATGTAAAAATTTGCTTTTAAACTTCTAAGCCTTCTAATGTCCCAAAAAAAGAAAATATCCTTTACAAAATGATCCAAACCTGGGAAATGTAAAGTAATAACTATTTTAGGAGGTATCACTGTTTTAAAAGCAATTAAATAGAATTTTTTTTTACATTTTGGGTAAATTTGGTATTTTTTAATAAATAAAAATCTAATATTTTGACTTAAATTTACCACTGTCATGAAGTACAATATGTGATGAGAAAACAATCTCAGAACGGCCTGGATCAGTAAAAGCGTTTTAAAGTTATCACCATATAAAGTGACACATGTCAGATTTCCAAAAAATGGCCTGGTTCTTAAAGGGAACCTGTCACCTACTAAATGCATGTACTGTAAACCCTCCAGCAGTAACTCAGGGTAGCCCGCAGTGTAATAGTAATCATACTTTTCATCCTGCAGTCTGATACTGTATAAGGTCAGAAAATAATTCAATTACTCTTACAGGTAATATGTTTTCCATGAGCCCATGACAGCATCTGTGAGAGAGATCCTCCCCCTTCCGGACAGGAAACAGGAACTTCCCAGATCTTTAAATTGGTCCACTGCCTTCCACCACTCAGTATTTGACAAGATTCCTGGGACCAGCAATACACCTATATATAGTGAAACTAAGAACACAAGCAAAAAACAAACCAGAAAAAACTGCGCCAAATATATGCCAGGCATATCTCTTCTTTGGCACAATACTAAAATATAGATTTCTCTCTTTTTCATCATCATTTTTATTTATTTTTTTGCAATATATATACATACTCTCCTTTTTTTTTTTTTTTTAGGGAGGGAATTATGTAGGTGCTGTCATGGGCTCATGGAAAACATATTACCGGTAAGAGTAATTGAAGTATTTCCATTACGCCCCATGACAGCACCTGTGAGAGACTAGACTAGATGACTATTAGGGAGGGACTTCTCCCAAAATACATATCCTGCACAGATGAAAGGCCCAACCTGTAGTGCTTGTAAAACGTAGAGGGGGAACTCCACGTTGCTGCCCTACAGATTTGCTCAATGGTAGCGCACCCTTTTTCTGCCCAGGAAGAGGCTACTGCCCTAGTGGAATGAGCTGAAAAATCTGAAGGAACCTGACAATCTGATTGTGAATATGCCAGACCTATCGCTCTCTTGATCCATCTGGCTAAAGTACAGCTTGTAACTTTCGAGCCCCTGTTCTGACCCTGAAACTGAACAAAGAGCTGCAGGGTTTTTCTAAAGTCCTTCGTAGACTCTAAATATGCACAGACACACCTTCTGACGTCTAAAGTATGAAAGGATTTTTCCCCTTCGTTCTTTGGGTCCTGACAAAAGGAGGGGAGAACTATTTCCTGAGATTTATGGAATACCGACACTACTTTGGGCAGGAATGCAGGATCCGGTTTGAATATAATTCTATCCTCCAGAATCTGAGTATATGGTGGGGAAGATGGATAGTTCTCCTACTCGTCTGGCGGATGTAATGGCCACTAAAAATACAGTCTTATAGGACAGCATCTTTAAGGGGATGTCCCCAAGAGGCTCAAACGGAGCCTTGGTTAGAGCGGATAGAACCAGGTTAAGGTCCCATGGGGCTGATTTAGATTTAACTGTAGGACATAGTCTAGAGGATCCCTTAATGAACCTTTTGACCCAAGGATGAGTAGCTAATCTAAAGTCAAATAGGGCACTCAGTGCCGAGACCTGGACCTTGAGAGTGCTGGTCACCCCACAAAACTCTTTTATTTTTTTTTGGATAGTTAGATTCCTTATAGGGCGATATAGGAGAATATAATAGTCTTACTTACTTTCATGCGGCCGATTCTTTATAAAACGAAGTTTTATCATATGTAAATGAGGGCTCTACCAGCAAGTAGGGCGTCTACTTGCTGGTAGCCGCAGCAGCAATCCGCCCCCTCGCCGTGTTGATTGACAGGGCCAGCCGGGATCTCCTCCTCCGGCCGGCCCTGTCAGTAATTCAAAAATCGCGCGCCTCTGGTCATTCGGCGCAGGCGCTCTGAGATGAGGAGGCTCGTCTCCTCAGTACGCCTGCGCCGATGACATCACCGAAAGAGAAGACGTCATCGGCGCAGGCGCACTGAGGGAGTGCTGAGGAGACGAGCCTCCTCATCTCAGAGCGCCTGCGCCGAATGACCAGAGGCACGCGGTTTTTGAATTACTGACAGGGCCGGCCGGAGGAGGAGATCCCGGCTGGCCCTGTCAATCAACACGGCGAGGGGGCGGATTGCTGCTGCGGCTACCAGCAAGTAGACGCCCTACTTGCTGGTAGAGCCCTCATTTACATATTATAAAACTTCGTTTTATAAAGAATCAGCCGCATGAAAGTAAGTAAGACTATTATATTCTCCTATATCGCCCTATAAGGAATCTAACTATCCAAAAAAAAAAAAAATGAGTTTTGTGGGGTGACAGAAACCCTTTATGGCCTTCCTGTAAAAAATGTTAAATTAAAGGAATGTTGGGTGAGCTCAAGTCTAGGCCTGGCCCTGCAAACCGAAGGAAGGTCTTCCATACCCTTAGATAGATTTCGGAGGTGACTTTTTTTCTACTAGCTAGAAGAGTCCCAATGACTTGTTCTGATAGGCCTCTAGACCTGAAGAATGTCCTCTCAAAATCCAGGCTGTCAGGTGGAGGTTCTTGACTTCTGGATAATGTAGAGGGCCCTGATATAATAGGTCCTGTCTTTCTGGAAGTATCCAGGGGTCGGCTATTGATAGTCTCCTCAACCAAGCAAACCAGACTCTTCTTGGCCAAAACGGTACTATAAGTATCACTGTTGCCTGCTCCCCCCAGATCTTCTGGATCACTCTGGGCAATAGGCTGATGAGAGGAAATGCATAGACTAGGCCCTTCCCCCATGGCTGTGAGAGCGCATCTGTGCCTATCGACTGATCCTCCCTGCTCAGAGAAAAGAAACTTTCACACTTTTTGTTCTCTACCGAGGCGAATAGATCTATTGTGGGAGATCCCCGTAGGGCCTCTATTTGGTGAAATACCTCCTGATTCAGACACCAATTCGCCTGGCTGAATCTGTGTCTGCTGAGAAAGTCTGCCTGGTGATTCTCTGAGCCTTTCAAATGAACCGCTGAGAGAGAAAGAGCTTTCCCCTGTATTAGCAGGAAGATCCTGGATGCTAGCTGCATTAGTTGAGGAGATCTTGTCCCCCCTTGCTTGTTGATATAAGCTACCACCGAGGCGTTGTCGGATAGGATCCTGACATGTCTTTGAGGCAATGATGGGAGACTTTCCTTTAATGCGCACAGGACTGCTCTTAACTCCCTGGCAGTTTGGGACTGAGCACTCTGGGTTTTTGACCAAGGGCCTTGGAAAAAACCCAAAAATGAATGGGCCCACCATCCCCAAGGGCTTGCGTCGGTGGTTATTATTAAGGGGTCGTGTCTCAACCACTATATTCCCTGACTTAGGTTCGGAATTTTTAGCCACCAATCTAGGGACCGAGTTACTGACCCCGGGACTACAATCTTGCGATCCAGGGATAGCAACCTCCCGTCCCATTTGGACAAAATGTGCCATTGCAGTATTCTGGACCTGAATTGGGCCTACCTCACAGCAGGAATACAAGCCGTCATCAGAATAGACATTGCTTTTCTTAGGGATACTTCCTTGGTTTTGCTGAAAGACCTGATTTTCTGCTGAATAACTTTCTTCTTGTCTACCGGAAGATAAGATTTCTGTGTCTGAGAATCTAATAGGATGCCTAGGAAAACGCATTTGGAGGTTGGAATCAGGGACGATTTGTCCCAATTTATTAACCAGCCCAGGCTCATCAGGGTCCCCAGGACCTTCTGTATTTGAGATCTCAACAGCTCTGGGGACTGCCCTACCAAGAGAAGGTCGTCCAGGTATGAAATTATAATGATGTCTGACCTTCTTGTTTCTGCATTACCTCCGCCATTAGCTTTGTGAAGAGCCTCGGCGCCTGTGATATCCCAAAAGGAAGTGCTCTGAACTGCAAATGGACGATTGAGTCTCCCATCTTCACTGCTACCCTCAGGTATCTCTGAGACAATGGATGAATGGGCACATGATAGTAGGCATCTTTTATATCTATTGAGGCCATCACGCAGTTGGGGAACAGATGGAGGACCGTGGAGGAGATGGATTCCATCCTGAATTTCTGGTAAGTGAGATATTGGTTGAGACTCTTCAAATTTATTATCAGCCGAAATGTCCCGTTGGGCTTGGGCACTAGAAATAGGGTTGAATAAAAACCCTCTGCTTGTTCATTCTTTGGGACTGGAACAAGGACTGCCTTTTCCAGGAGGTTGTTTATTTCCTCCATAAGTGCCGCCTGTTTTGGAGAATGTTGGTTTAAGGAAGTAATTTTGAATGTCCTGGGTGGTAGCCTTTTGAAGTCTAGGCGGTAGCCTTCCTCTATAATACCCCTTACCCAGGCGCTTGCGGTAATATTTCGCCAGGCAGGAGAAAATGAAGAAAGACGACCGCCTACCTGGGGTCTGGCGTCATTGTTGAGTGGAACTTGAAGTCTGAGGTCTGGATTTAAACAGCACACTTTTTGATTTATCGGATCTCCATTCCCTTCTTTTCTTCTGATCCCCAAATTTCCTTCTCTCATTACTCCGAAATGGTTTCCCCTGTCTAGGAAAGGATGGTGCTGGAAATCCTTTTTTCTTATCAGATGCCTTATCTAAGATATCGTCCAAGGCAGACCCAAACAAAAAAATTCCTTGGCAAGGGAGGGCACATAGCTTAGACTTTGAAGCTACATCTACCTTCCACCCCTTCAACCATAGGGACCTTCTGGCTGAATTGGATAGTGCGGCTGCTCTAGGCCTCAATGCATCAGCGGAGGCATCAGAAATAAAGTCCACTGCACTGGACATGGTTGGTATAGCTTCCAGAAGCTGATCTCTAGGAGTCTTGTTCTCTATATGAGACTCTACTGTAGTTCCTCCAACCAGACCTTTAATGACCTTGCCACCGAAGTAGTCGCTATATTTGGTTTAAAGGCAGAAGTGGATGCCTCCCAGTTCTTCCTTAAGTAGACATCTGCCCTTTTGTCTATGGGATCTTTAAGGGACCCTAAATCCTCAAACGGGAGAGATGATTTTTTATTTATTTTAGCTACGGGGGCGTCTACCCTCGGTACCTCCTGCCAAGCTGATACTTCTTGATCGTCAAAGGGGTACTTTTTCTTGACCGCTCTGGGGATAAAGAATTTTTTGTCAGGCTTCTCCCATTCACGTTTAATCAGGTCTTTGATACAGTCCTGAATGGGGAACACCCTAGACTTTTTTGGCTTTAGGCTCTCAAACATGAGTTCTGGCCTAGACCTGGGCTCCTTTTCTTCCTCCAGCTCCATCGTGGATCTAACCGCCTTTAATAGCAGATCCGTATCCTCCTCTCTGAATAACGGTTTCCCTGTCAAATCCTCAGAGGAGGAATCTGAGCTTGCAATGGCGCCCTCCTCAGACTCAGAATCCATAGTATCCTCCACTATCGTCTGAGCCTTCTTATGTCTGGATGAGCTAGGCAGGGACTTTTTAAGATCTTCCACAGAAGAACGAACTTCCTTTTTAACTAACTCTTGGATACTTTGTAATAAAGATGGCGACTTATCTGCTACTAACTTATCCAGACATGGTTGGCAACATGTTTTGGGGTAAGACGGGCTCAATTTACGCTTGCAAATTCCACACTCCTTAGCTCTTGTTTTGTGGGTGGCTTTTCTTGGGGCTTCTTTAACCATGCTGGATTCAGAAAGCTGCTCCTGTCTGTCAGTGCACAGTTGCACTTCTCCTTCTTCCTGCATGATGATGCTGCTTCAAAGGGGGCAATGGAGAGAAGAACTGGCCGTCTGGACCGGTATCTGCTGCTGCTGCTGCTCCCTCCATGCTGGCTGGCCCGCGTTCCTTTTTTCAAATGGGCCGCGCAACGCCCGCCATGTTTAAGCTCCTCCCCTTCCGGCCGATGGAACGCACGTGTCACTTCTGGTGCGACACGCACGTCCAGCCCGGCCTGCCGCAATGAGAGGAGAAGATCCACCTCCCCCCTCACGCCGCAACTTCGCCGGCTAGGCAGGGACCACGAGGCAGCCACAGGCACCCCCTCCCCATTGCTCTGTAGAAGGGAAAAACGCCGGACTTCTCAGCGGCTCCTAGTGGAGACTTATGCCGACAGGTACCTCCACTAAGTTTCGATCGTTTTAACCCTAGAGGTCCTGCAGCCCAAAGATAGACCTGGAAAGAAATCCTCCTGTCTCTGGACAGGAAACAGGAAAGAACTGAGTAGTGGAAGGCAGTGGACCAATTTAAAGATCTGGGAAGTTCCTGTTTCCTATCCGGAAGGGGGAGGATCTCTCTCACAGGTGCTGTCATGGGGCGTAATGGAAAAGATATTTTATCCTCCGCCCGCGCTAATTTGCATGTCAGCTTCAAGTCAAGGGGGCAGTGGCCTCCTTGATTCAAGTCAAGGTAACCACGCCCCCTCTTGCCTTTGAGTGACAGCCTGCAATTCGGCTTCGCTTTCCAAAGTCTCGCGCATGCGCGGTGCCCTCTATTTTACTGCGCGATCCCATTCCCTGACAATGAAGATAATTAATGTTTAATACAGATACAGGAGGCGGGTGACGGCGGCAGCATCACATAGCCGACACCTGACCTCTATGACAGGGAGCTGCAATCAGCAGCACCTGAGGTGTTAACTGCAGCCGTCACCCGCCTCCTGTATATGTATTAATGAATTACTTATCTTCATTGGTGGCGCAGTGGCCCCTCCCCATCTCCTCCCCTCTCTACTCTCATTGGCGGCAGCAGAGTGGGGAAGGAGTGAGAGACTCCTTCTCCCCTGTGCTTCTGAGGGAACATGGCGTGCGCTGAGAGCGGCGGGCGCCATGTTCTGTGATACTAGGCTGTGCATTAGCACAGCCTAGTATTGGTAAATTTCAAAACCTGGTATCGAATCGATACTGGTACAAAAGTATCGATTGGGTATCCATAATTTGATACCCGGTGCAACCCTACACCCAAGATAAGAGAAATTGAAGATTTAAGAAAAATAAGCAGATAACTAAGACACATAAAACAAGTCCTTTACATATAACAGTCAGGAATAGCTGCTAACTAGCAACTAATGAAAAAATATCAAAACAAATGTGTTATTCTTTTATACCACAATGTGTTATGTGTAAAAGCGGTTTCTGTCCGCTGATGTTCCCCTTCTTACCACCGTGGTCTTGGGCACTGTGTTTGGCGGTGATCTGCTGCCGGTATTTCCCCGTTCACCTCCACAGTCCTGGGCTCTGTCCATGCAGACATCGTGAGTCCTGGACTCCGATCCACGGTTTCCTTACAGCCCTGGGCACAACATGCTTTCAGCTTGTTCCCTGTAGCACTTCCTTAAGGGCCTGCATGCGTCACTTCCTGTGATTTATGGGTTAGCACATGTGACCGTGCTGACCAATCCTAGCCCTCCTGCACCTATATAAGTGGCTCAGCCCCTTTCCTAGATGCCTGAATGTCAAAATCTGTGTGTCCTGCAAAGGTTGCTGTTATCTTGGCTTGTGTTTCTGCTACCTGTTTGATCCCTGCCTGCTTGCCTTGACTCTCCTGTTGCCGATCAGGATTGCCTGACCTGTACCTATGCCACCTGACCTGATCTATTGCTTGTTTGACTTCGGCTCTGCCTCATCCTTCGGTCCTGCACTGTTGCTCCTGGTTACGACTTGGCCTGCTAACTACATCTGTACCTCTGGTACCTTGCACTGGTACCCCCTGGTTCACCTGGACCAGCTGCCTAATGTACCAATCCTCAAAAGGTAGTGACCTGGTGTTCGCCTCGGGAAAGTCTATCCCCACCATCAGGGGTACTGCGAACAACGAGAGGTTCAGTTACCTTAAAGGAGGTTGGTCATGTGGCACAGTGGGGTTCACACCCCCTGGTTTGTAACATTATGATTATACAGATGCAATAGAACTAAAAGGAAGTTACATACAGTGTCGGACTGGGGTACTTAGGGCCCAGCAGTGTAACTGATTCTGGAGGCCCACCTTAGGGCTCCTGCACACTAACTTATTTTTTTCCATGTCTGTACCGTTCACTTCACTTCAATGGGGCCGCAAAAAATAAAATAAAATAACTCTGTGTGCATTCAGTGACTGTATGTCTGCATGGACGTTCTGCAAAATGATAGGACATGTCCTATTATAGTCTGCATTGCAAACAAGAATAGGACTGTTCTATTAGAGGCTGGCTGTTCTGTTCCGCATAATGTGGAATGCATACACTCCGTATCCACGTTTTGTGGATCCGCAATTTGCAGACTGCAAAACATCCAACGGTCATGTTCATGAGCACTTACAGTGATAACAGAAATCTTAAAGATGAAGCATAATGACAGACATTCACAGCAAAATGCACAGACATACATGTGGCAGAATTTACACATATATGGATATCCTGCACTTAAGTCATTCACAAAAAAGACACATGCAGCGCACACCAATCACTCATTGGACACATGTGGCACACAAGACACTTATACATGGGTCACATGCCACTGATGCATATGTCACCACTGATACATAGAACATACAGTATGTAGCACACACCAATCACACATAGGAAACACACAATGCACACACCGAGACATTTATGCCTAACCCTATTAAGTGTAGTACACTTAAAGAGGTTAAAGGGGTTGTCTCACTTCAGCAGTTAATACAAGGCACTTACTAATGTATTGTGATTGTCCATATTGACTCTTTTCCATCACATTATACACAGCACATATCCATGGTTTTGACCACTCTGCAATCCTGCAGCGGTGGCAGTGCTTGCACACTATGGGGAAAGATGTTGGCCTACGCGCACTTCCAGCCTTTCCCTATAATGTGTAAGCACGGCCACCACTGCTGGATTACACAGTGGTAATAACCACGGATACGTGCTGTGTATAATGTGATGGAAAGGAGGCAATATGAAGAATCACAATACATTACTAAGTGCCTTGTATTAACTGCATGATAAATGCCATTTACTGAAGTGAGACAAACCCTTTAACCCTTTTAAGCATAAATATCTGCCAAGAAATTTACCAAATCTTAACTTTCTCATATTGTACATAATCTACATTATAATTAAAATGGTTGTCCTACCATAATGACCTATTGCCTATCTACAGGATAGGTGATAAATATCAGATTGCTGGAGTCTGACTGCTGGAACACCCACTGATCATGGAAAAAGGAGTCCTAAGAGATTCAATTACATTACCACTAATCTATCTACACAAGGGTCTTAAGAGGTCCCAGCAGTCAGACACCCATCAATCAATCAATCAGACAAGTTCCCTATCCTTAAAGGTTTTCTTTAGGTGTAAAAAAAATAAAAATCTGACCCAAAATATGTGTCAAACTTAAATAGAAATGCTCGCCTGTTAAAGGACCTGTGTCCACCTTCCTAGTTATCCTCTATCCACAGGATCGGTGATAACTAAGTGATCCATGGGGGTCTGAAAGCTGGAGCCCCCACTGATCGCACTTCTTGATTGAGTGGCAGATCGAGCATATGCCCTGCCTCTCCATCCATTCTCTATGGGGTCGCTGGAGATGGCAGAGTACAGTGCTGGTATTTGCAATGGTCCCAAAGTGAATAAATGGAGCAGCAGGGCATATGTGTGGCCTGCCACACCATCAAATAGTGGGAACTGGACCCGTTCCTGGGATCAGTGGGGGTCGCAGAATTGGACCCCACTAATCATTTAGTTATGTCCTATGGTATGGAGAGGATAACTTGAAAACCTGGACAACCCCTTTAAATCCTCCACCACTCCACTACCAGTATCTCTTTACATGGCAGCAGTGATGCCTTTAAATATGGAATATCATCACTACAGCCATGTAAACCACACGTGTCAATACTGGAGAATGTGACGCACTGTGCAGAATTTTTCAGTCATAATCCCAACCCCCTTTGCAGGTCATAACCTTTAACAAAGCCCAAGCAAAGGTGCTAGAAGAGCAACATGAGGGCACAAACGGAGGGTCATAACTGAAGCAGAGACGTTAGGGTTACCTGAAGCAGGGTAATAGTGGGGTTCCTGGAGTAGGGGTAACTGGAGAAAAGGCAATATTAGCGGTGCATTTATAGTGGGGGCATCTGGTGTTGGGGCATTGATGGGGGTGCACCTAAAGCAGAGGCATTAGGGTCACCTGAGGCAGGGTAATAGTGGGGATCCTGGAGCAGAGGTATTAGGGGGGCAACTGGAGATGAGGCAATATTAGGGATGCATTTAGAGTGGGGGCATTGGGGGCATCTGGAGCTGTGGCACTAATGGGGGTGCACCTAGAGCAGAGGCATTGGTGGGACCTAGGGTAGAGTCCCCCCAGAGTCTGCAGAGAGCAGAACACATACACAGATCTGAGTCTACTGTAAACAAATCCCCTATTTCCCCCTTACAGTCTCCTACAGCTCACTACTGTCACACAGCTGAGAAATCAGCCCAGCACCGCAGAGGAGTCCTTCTCTCCAGCAACCACAGTTTTCTGACAGCAGGGAGATGGCCAGACATGTTCTCTCCTCCTTCACTGCCAGCAGCCCGGGAAGCTTAGAAGATACTGCAAGGCCTCCTGTACAATTTACACCAGTAGGAGGCTGCCTCACTGTGCGATACTGCAACCTAGTGGCTACAATAATTATCTCTCCTGAGAAACAAATGAAATAATTACTCCTACGTCTTATCTTCAGGTGTAGGAGACTGGGGGCCTACTGAGGAATCCTCTTCCTCCCCGGTGGGCCTATCCGATCCTGGTTACATTGTTATCACGTGACAAAGGCCATCCAAGACCATTGACAAAAATATTGATTGCCATCGTTTATTTAATGTGTCAAGAAAGAGGATGAAGATCACTATGAAGTATAAATTGCTAAATATATCAGTTTGCTTTTGTTTGAAGAATCATTACCAATTGAGTATATGTTGAGTTGAGAATGTGCTTATTTCTTATTATAGAGACAGCTACATGGTTTAGAGCAATGTATTTTTCTTTAGCAGAGGATCTATGGGTAATGCTATTTAAAAGCAGTGTTAGGGTACTTTCACACTCGCGTTTTGTGCGGATCCGTCATTGACGGATCCGTTAAGATAATACATCCGTCTGCATCTGTTCAGAATGGATCTGTTTGTATTATCTTTAACATAGCCAAAACGGATCCGCCTTGAACACCATTGAAAGTCATTGGAGGACGGATCAGTTTTCTATTGTGCCAGATTGTGTCAGTGAAAACGGATCCGTTTGGCTCAGGTTCATCAGACGGACACCAAAACGCTGCAAGCCGTCTTCAAAGCGGAATGGAGTCTGAAATGAAGCAAACTGATGCATTCTGAGCGGATCCTTTTCCATTCAGAATGCATTAGAATGCAAACTGATCCGTTTTGGACCGCTTGTGAGAGCCCTGAACGGATCTCACAAACGGAAAGCCAAAACAAGAGTGTGAAAGTAGACTTAGACAAACAAAAGTCATATTTGTTTGTTTTGTTTAATCCATCTGATGCGGGGGTAGTGTGACGTAAAGGACACTAGAACATTTTTAAACGTACTCCACCCCAGCAACGGCCTAAATTGTCACAGACTGATTTATTCTGAACTGAGTTAAACCCATGAACAGAGCTATACTGAACTGAATTTATTTTGAAACACAGTTATTTTTTCGAGAATATGTGTAACTGTTCAAGTTTGTTTTCAATTACATTTTCCCTAAGTGCAGGCTGTATCAGCTGTTTAGCAGAGCCAGAGCTGACAACCACAGCAGTGCCCAGGTGCTGCCCAAGTTAATGACACCAAGTGTTGTAAAACACAACTTTATGTGGCTTGCCTGCCACCCAACAAAAGGCTTTAACCACCAGTCTGCCATCTTGAAAAAGGCCTTGGTGCCCGCACTACTGTTTTCTGAGGATGGACCGTTAAGGTAATTGTCTGCCCAAGATTTCCTGCGGTACACCAACCAACCAGCAGGGTAAATGACTTTTGTTAGTCCAACCTACATAGAGTTTTGTTTTTGTTTTGTTTGGTTTTTGTTCGAAGCTCAGTGGTGCCAGAGTGTTTTTTTTTTGTTGAAGAATTAAAAGCAGTATTTTTTAATTAATAGGGTTGGTAGATTATGTAGAATAGGTGTCACAGTACACTATGCCAAACACCACCTTCACCCCTCACCCCTTGGCTAAACCTATATGCTCGCTTCCCTGTGGGTTTATTTGCATTGTCATTGTTTTATCAATAAATATGGTTGTATCCAATGTATTCCCTCTTTATATAAGGCTTAGACCAAAATGATTCTAAATGATCAAGGGTGGATTAAAGTGTGAAGAAGTAGTTTCTGATCATTTGGACTCCATTTTGGATCTGTTCATGTTACACTTCATTTTGTTTCTGTTAAAGCCATTGTGGCCATTGAATGAATTGAAGATTTGTTTAGACTTGTTTGTGGAAGGGAGTTGTACTTCGTGATTATATTTTCAAGGTTGTTTTGGGATTCTGATTCAATGCTGATCTGGGAATTAGCTGCTTTGGGGTCCAAAATTGTAACAGATGAACAAGAAGTACATAGTGATCCTTTATACTGTGCATGTCCTGGATACATTCAACTAGTGAGTGGAGTTATTTGTTTAATCTGTATAAAGCTGTACCCCTTCAGGAAAGAGGTCAGAAGCTCATTCTACAGGTGGACCCATTGCATAGGAACTTAATCGCTGTTTTCCCAATCAAGACTGATTTAGCTGAAAAGGGCTTCCCAGCTGATGTGTTGCTGTCAGATGATGTTAACTCAATTGGCGATGTCAGTACCTTCGTTCTGGATGTAGTCAGGACTCCAGTTGAAGTAACATAGTACATAAGGCCAAAAAAAGACATTTGCCCATCCAGTTCGGCCTGTCATCCTGCAAGTTGATCCAGAGGAAGGCAAAAAAAAAACTGTGAGGTAGATGCCAATTTTCCCCACTTTAGGGGAATAAAAAATTCCTCCCCGACTCCAATCAGGCAATCAGAATAACTCCCTGGATCAACGACCCCTCTCTAGTAGCTATAGCCTGTAATATTATTACACTCCAGAAATACATCCAGGCCCCTCTTGAATTCCTTTATTGTACTCACCATCACCACCTCCTCAGGCAGAGAGTGCCATAGTCTCACTGCTCTTACCGTAAAGAATACTTTTCTATGTTTGTGTACAAACCTTCTTTCCTCCAGACGCAGAGGATGTCCCCTTGTCACAGTCACAGTTCTGGGGATAAATAGATGATGGGATAGATCTCTATACTGACCCCTGATATATTTATACATATTAATTAGATCTCCCCTCAGTCGTCTTTTTTCTAAAGTGAATAACCCTAATTTTGATAATCTTTCAGGGTACTGTAGTTGCCCCATTCCAGTTATTACTTTAGTTGCCCTCCTCTGGACCCTCTCCAGCTCTGCTATGTCTGCCTTGTTTACAGGAGCCCAGAACTGTACACAGTACTCCAAGTGTTGATGTAATTATGAACTTTATCCTTTGTATATAGATAGTGTGAGGGATACCACGCCTCGTGCCCACTTGACATCAACTACGTCGAGCTCACGAGACGCGGTATGGTCCCTGGTTACCAAGACATGACGTTACGCCCTCCAGAGGAGCAGGTAAGGTCAGCATGGTACAGTTTACACAGACACCTCCTGTCCACGCGGGCACAGAGAGGAAACAAGCTGAGAGAGTGTAACGGTCACGTCCACACTCACACAGGGGGAAGGATAGTGACCACTGCGCTCCACCCTCACCCCTGGCCCTGCCTACTTGCCACACGAGTCTTGATGACAGGGGACAACTGGACGACAGTCCCTAACTTAGGATACGTGCAGGGAAGACAGACAAGACAAAATACGGAACATGAACGGACCGGGTCAGAACCAAGAGAGCTACGCAGTACAAAGGGTTAAGCAAAGAATGGTCAGGAGAAGCCGGGGTCAAATACCAGGAGAGTAGAGAAGTACAAGAGGAGTCCTAAGAGAGTAGTCAGGTGGGAGCCGAGGTCACAATACCAGGACGGATGCGCAGTACAGGAGGAGCAGGCAAAAGGACCGTCAGGGAACGGAATCAGGTGTGTATACAGTAGTCCAACAAATAGCCAGGAACTTAGAAATTAACAGGCAACCTGTGGCTAGCAGGCTGCCTGTATTTATAGTGGGGAGTGAGGGTCATGTGACGTGGCCAGCGTCACATGACCGACAGACCAACCAGTCGAGCACCGAGTGATCAGCTCGGCGCTCAAGGCAGACTAGGAGCAGGGAGCCACCCAGCTAGTAAAGCTGCCCTGGGAATGAGGTCAAACACAGATCCTCATTCCCAAAGCTAAGCAACAGTTCTGCGGGCAATGGGGGACCGAGTGCACCTTTGGAACCCCGTTACAGAGAGCCTTTTCACTGCCGCAGTGAAAACAGCGCTGTCTTAGCCCGGGAAATCTGCCACCAGCTTCTTGTTTGATATAAGCCCGGTCCACTAATGGGATTATATAGGGTGAGAAACCAACCCGCGGTAGCTTATAACTAGTCCAAAACAGGGACGTGGGGATTCGTGATCGAGATACAAGATTAAATTATATATTTAATCGCCTTAAGGGCACACTAGATATAACACAATATACACAGAGAATATATACAGTGGACTGAGGTTACAAATACAAGTAATATGGTACAAACAGGATTAGTCCAGATACAATAAAAGAACAAAAAGAAAGATCAATCAAGCATCAGTTATAACCAATTCAAATGCCTTCGATTGCAATTTACCCATGTCTCTACAAAGCGCCAATTCCCAGAACGGATTCGCAAACAATGGTATATAGGGTAGAGTGCTATATCTCACACTCAAAAAGTGCTATTCTCTAGAAGGTGTCCAGTGACACAGTATGTTAAAGGTTACTATACATACCAAACATATCCATTGTTTAGGAAAATTATCCCAGTGGATAAAATCAAATGTAAAAGGCTAATGTAGTATATAAATGATGCCACATCAATATGTCCTTCACTTACTTCACTGGGGGGCTGTCAACAGGTTAAACTCAAGACGTCTGTGGCAGTACCCCCCTAGCTAGGATCGCATAAAAGATGTCAGAGACTGCAGTCAGCTCACACGTCAGGCTTCAGTTCAATCTCTTTAATAGGGTGATACAGGCTCAACGCGTTTTTTTTTTTTTTTTTTAAATAACCCCTTCCTCAGGAGCAGGTAATTACAATACACACACAAAACTCACATATTTATAGTAATGCAAGCGCAGGTTCGCGCTACTCAGTCCATACTGGAAGTGACATCATCTTGCTGAGACTTCCGGTTTTCGTAGAATGCAAGAGGTATTTGCTCGGCGCTTCAGATGGAGCGCGCAGATCGTCATTTCCGGTGACATCACTGGAAGGTTGAGCGAGTGCGTTCCACAGTGGGACGCAAAACCAGGAAGTAGCGTCTTTCAACTAGGGAGTGTAGAAGCTGTGGAAATCCTTCGCTCCCCCTAGCTAATGGATTCAGATAAATAACTAAAAAACTCTAAGATCAATGTTCTGTTCTAGTCACATAATATGTGTACATATAATAATTGATTACATTAAATTACATTCCTTCTCAATACCTTAACATACATAACATCAAAAGGTTAGGGGGAGTCAGGGAGGGAGGGGAGGGGAGGAAGAATGAGGGGGGAATGAGGGGGGTTAGCATTATGAACATATTAATATGAATCTCCATTGCTATGGTAATGTGAAAGTGTCTCCCCACAGTCATAAAAAGGAATAGTGAAGTTAATAAATTATAGAGGGGTATCAAGTAAACATCGAAAAATATATATTGATCACATATATAATAAAATATATAAAAAATATATAGTATATAAATATAAAAACAAAGGATCCTAGAAATATAAAAATATGCTATAAATGTTAAATATTACATATGCGACTTTCTTTAAAAAATTTTAAAAATATTAGAATAAATATGTGAACTAAAAAATATAAAAAATATAAAAAATACATTGTAAAGGATCTCCTGGCACCCTGACTGGGTACCTCGGTTGATGGATGCTCCCAGTGCCTCCCGAGGACTCCAAGCACTCCGCTCGACACCGATACCACCACAGGAACCAGGAACAGCTCTTACAAGAGCTAGGGGTTATAGCCAGGGGAGTATAGCAAATCTTCAGCGTATAGCAATCCCCACACACATGAGATGAGGCTCTATGTTGAAGGTAAAACAGGAACTCTTTATTGAACACACAGCATTGACTTACAGTACAGACCAAAAGTTTGGACACACCTTCTCATTCAAAGAGTTTTCTTTATTTTCATGACTATGAAAATTGTAGGTTCACACTGAAGGCATCAAAACTATGAATTAACACATGTGGAATTATATACATAACAAACAAGTGTGAAACCACTGAAAATATGTAATATTCTAGGTTCTTCAAAGTAGCCACCTTTTGCTTTGATTACTGCTTTGCACACTCTTGGCATTCTCTTGATGAGCTTCAAGAGGTAGTCCCCTGAAATGGTTTTCACTTCACAGGTGTGCCCTGTCAGGTTTAATAAGTGGGATTTCTTGCCTTATAAATGGGGTTGGGACCATCAGTTGCGTTGAGGGGAAGTCAGGTGGATACACAGCTGATAGTCCTACTGAATAGACTGTTAGAATTTGTATTATGGAAAGAAAAAAGCAGCTAAGTAAAGAAAAATGAGTGGCCATCATTACTTTAAGAAAAATTGGGAAAACTTTGAAAGTAAGGGCTATTTGACCATGAAGGAGAGTGATGGGGTGCTGCGCCAGATGACCTGGCCTCCACAGTCACCGGACCTAAACCCAATCGAGATGGTTTGGGGTGAGCTGGACCGCAGAGTGAAGGCAAAAGGGCCAACAAGTGCTAAGCATCTCTGGGAACTCCTTCAAGACTATTGGAAGACCATTTCAGGGGACAACCTCTTGAAGCTCATCAAGAGAATGCCAAGAGTGTGCAAAACAGTAATCAAAGCAAAAGGTGGCTACTTTGAAGAGCCTAGAATATGACATATTTTC
The DNA here is from genome assembly GCF_905171765.1 of Bufo bufo. NCBI lineage: Eukaryota > Metazoa > Chordata > Amphibia > Anura > Bufonidae > Bufo > Bufo bufo. The sequence goes on from NC_053393.1 coordinate 257,147,964, forward strand.
AGTTGTTTCACACTTGTTTGTTATGTATATAATTCCACATGTGTTAATTCATAGTTTTGATGCCTTCATAGTCATGAAAATAAAGAAAACTCTTTGAATGAGAAGGTGTGTCCAAACTTTTGGTATGTACTGTATATACACATGACATACTGAGGACATGACATAGCAGCCAATCGTGTACAGTTTAAACACAAAACTAACCCTATTCAACAAACACAATGGCATTGTCTGTGACGCAATCAACAAAATACAATGGGCATTGTCTTTGACGCAATCAACAAAATACAATTACCAACACACATTGGGCTCTGCCTGGGATACAATTACCAAACATAATAGGCTAACTTAATCACTCACAGACAGAAACCACACATTTTTCCCAAAACACAGAAAACACCTCAAAACCCCACATATTCCCATAATGTATACATCCATGAATAGCTCTTATCTGGGTGAACAACATATCCAAAAATCACCCATATCCAAGCAGGGGTTCCCAAATTCCATGGAAGTCACATTTGGCCGGCTGCAAGCATGGCTTTCCTGCCCAAAACAGTTCCACAGATTTAAGCTGTGCGGCCGGTCTGTCTTCTCCTTCAAAGTTAGTATGGGCCATAATCCTGAGGCAAGAGGCTGGCAAACAGGCCCCTCCAAAACCCAGTGGCGAGGTTATTTTCACCACATTCACGTAGTAAATGAATAATCGATCTTAAAAGCATATCATTTTGTATATACACCTGTGAAGTAAGTGAAGGACATATTGATGTGGCACCATTTGCATACTACATTAGCCTTTTACATTTGATTTTATCCACTGGGCTAATTTTCCTAAACAATAGATATGTTTGGTATATATGGTAACCTCTAACATACTGTGTCACTGGACACCTTCTAGAGAATAGCACTTTTTGAGTGTGAGATATAGCACTCTATATACCATTGTTTGCGAATCCATTCTGGGAATTGGCGCTTTGTAGAGACATGGGTAAATTGCAATCAGGCATTTGAATTGGTTATAACTAATGCTTGATTGATCTTTCTATTCTTTTATTGTATCTGGACTATCAAGCGTGGAGTGTTCACTAATGCTATCTTCAGCTGCCTTCTCCTTCTAGTTGAAAACTCACTACGCATATAACTGTCTTTTTGTATCCACACCACTAGTTTCTATCTCCATCACTGTTGGCGCCTCTGGGGTTCCTAATCTTCTTGTCAGAGGATTTTGTTTTAAACCCACCTCCTCACTTTTTTTTTTTTGTGTTTCTCTATTTACAAACAGGATTACACAGAGTACAAGTCAGTTACCGGGTAGATGAATGTTTCTTTGCTGTATTCACATGGAGGGCAGTGATGTCAGCTGGTTTCCAGGTCTCTCCAAACACATTTGCATGATGTGACCCCCCTTCAGAGAAAGAAACGCCCGCTTGCTGGCACAAGCCTTTTAAACTGTAGCCGGCCCCTCCTCTGGGAAGGGTCCACTCTCCCCTCTTCTGGGCTGGCATTAAATGACCCACAAAACCCTTTAGGGTTCATAGCTCCAGAGTAGAAAATCATAGAGGGATAATTCTGGGACTAACAGATCCTCCTGGGTTTTGGCTACAACTAGAGTCCAAACCTGGTACCGTTATTTGGTTTCTGTGGGGAGTTATGTATATATCCCCTCCCGGGCATCCTAGCATCAAACTAAGACCATGGGCATGTTCATAGTGGCCACCGGGACACAAATATGTATCCGGTTTGCGCCTGCGATGGCCAGGCGATTCATAATTCCTTATAAATGACTGGTTCCATGCTAGATTCGATTGAACTGGAAAATAGTTTAGACCCCCTACAGGGAGGTTTTCTTGCAGGATCCGTGCTGTCTGAATGGAGGTGGGAAATGTAACCAAAGGTGGCCTGCAAGGAGTTTTCAGCTATCTGGCTGCGGCTTTCAAGCAGGGCCCTCCTGTGGAGTTCACTACCTCTGCTATCTTTCAGCAAATGGTAGGTGTGAGGATATGGCTGACGGTAAATATTAATCCTTATTCCTGACAGATAGGTGCAAACGAAGGACATTATATCGCTATATGTATATATTGTTATCATATCTACAAACCGGATTCCAAAAAAGTTGGGACACTAAACAAATTGTGAATAAAAACTGAATGCAATGATGTGGAGATGGCAAATGTCAATATTTTATTTGTAATAGAACATAGATGACAGATCAAACGTTTAATCCGAGTAAATGTATCATTTTAAAGGAAAAATACGTTGATTCAAAATTTCACGGTGTCAACAAATCCCCAAAAAGTTGGGACAAGTAGCAATAAGAGGCTGGAAAAAGTAAATTTGAGCATAATGAAGAGCTGGAAGACCAATTAACACTAATTAGGTCAATTGGCAACATGATTGGGTATAAAAAGAGCTTCTCAGAGAGGCAGTGTCTCTCAGAAGCCAAGATGGGTAGAGGATCACCAATTCCCACAATGTTGCGCAGAAAGATAGTGGAGCAATATCAGAAAGGTGTTACCCAGCGAAAAATTGCAAAGACTTTGCATCTATCATCATCAACTGTGCATAACATCATCCGAAGATTCAGAGAATCTGGAACAATCTCTGTGCGTAAGGGTCAAGGCCGTAAAACCATACTGGATGCCCGTGATCTCCGGGCCCTTAAACGACACTGCACCACAAACAGGAATGCTACTGTAAAGGAAATCACAGAATGGGCTCAGGAATACTTCCAGAAACCATTGTCAGTGAACACAATCCACCGTGCCATCCGTCGTTGCCAGCTGAAACTCTACAGTGCAAAGAAGAAGCCATTTCTAAGCAAGATCCACAAGCTCAGGCGTTTTCACTGGGCCAGGGATCATTTAAAATGGAGTGCGGCAAAATGGAAGACTGTTCTGTGGTCAGACGAGTCACAATTCGAAGTTCTTTTTGGAAATCTGTGACGCCATGTCATCCGGACCAAAGAGGACAAGGACAACCCAAGTTGTTATCAACGTTCAGTTCAGAAGCCTGCATCTCTGATGGTATGGGGTTGCATGAGTGCGTGTGGCATGGGCAGCTTGCATGTCTGGAAAGGCACCATCAATGCAGAAAAATATATTCAGGTTCTAGAACAGTCTGACCTACCAGTCGCTACAAGCAGTCTCAGCACCAGCAGTCAGTACCAGTCGTCCAGCCACAGCAACCAGTTACAGTGCCAGCTGTGTTAGCCACCAGTCAATGTCAGCAGTCTCAGCCACCAGTCACAGTAGAACCAGTCAGTGCCAGCCGTGTCAGCCACCAGTCAGTGCCAGCAGTCTCAGTTAGAGCCAGCAGTAGTGCAAACAGTCTCAGTCACAGCCAGCACTCTCAGCCACAGCCACCAGTCAGTACCAACAGTCTGCGCCACAGCCAAAAGTCTCGGCCACAGCCACCAGTCAGTGCCAGCAGTCTCAGCCACCAGACACAGCCAGCGGTCTCAGCCATAGCCACCAGTGAGTGCCAGAAGTCTCAGCCACCTGCTGCAGTCAGCAGTCTCAGCCACAGCCAGCAGTCTCAGCTACAAGCCACAACCAGCAGTCACAGCCACCAGCCGCAGTCTCAGACACAGTCAGCAGTCAGTGCCACCAGTCTTAACAACCAGTCAGTGCCAGCAGTCTCAGCCACAGCCACCAGTCTCGGCCTCCAGCCACCAAGCTCAGTCATTAGTCAGTGCCAGCAGTCTTAGCCACATCATCCAGTCAGTTCAAGAAGTCTCAGCCACCAGTTAGTGACAGCAATCTCAGCTACAGCCAGCAGTAGTGCAAACAGTCTCAGCCGTAGGCAGCACCCTCAGCCAGCAGTCAGTACCAACAATCTGCGCCACAGCCAACAGTCTCGACCACAGCCACCAGTCTCAGCCACCAGTCAGTGCCAGCAGTCTCAGCCACAGTTAGCATTCAGTGCCAGTAGTCTCAGCCGCCAGTCAGTGTCAGCAATCTCAGTGACAGCAAGCAGTCAGTGCCAGTGACGCATATGAGCCAGTATTACGGTAAGAGAAAATATTAGAAAAGTACAAGCATATATTATTGGGACTATCTACTAACAACATGCCATCCAAAAAAAAGGACATGTCAAGTAGGACAAAAGACACAGACAATCAAATCTTACATAAGCAACTTCTCCTGGAGAAACGGTGAAAAACAAAGGAAAAAAACAAGCAAATACAGTACAGACCAAAAGTTTGGACACACCTTCTCATTCAAAGAGTTTTCTTTATTTTCATGACTATGAAGGCATCAAAACTATGAATTAACACATGTGGAATTATATACATAACAAACAAGTGTGAAACAACTGAAAATATGTCATATTCTAGGTTCTTCAAAGTAGCCACCTTTTGCTTTGATTACTGCTTTGCACACTCTTGGCATTCTCTTGATGAGCTTCAAGAGGTAGTCCCTGAAATGGTCTTCCAACAGTCTTGAAGGAGTTCCCAGAGATGCTTAGCACTTGTTGGACCTTTTGCCTTCACTCTGCGGTCCAGCTCACCCCAAACCATCTCGATTGGGTTTAGGTCCGGTGACTGTGGAGGCCAGGTCATCTGGCGCAGCACCCCATCACTCTCCTTCATGGTCAAATAGCCCTTACTTTCAAAGTTTTCCCAATTTTTCGGCTGACTGACTGACCTTAATTTCTTAAAGTAATGATGGCCACTCGTTTTTCTTTACTTAGCTGCTTTTTTCTTTCCATAATACAAATTCTAACAGTCTATTCAGTAGGACTATCAGCTGTGTATCCACCTGACTTCTCCTCAACGCCACTGATGGTCCCAACCCCATTTATAAGGCAAGAAATCCCACTTATGAAACCTGACAGGGCACACCTGTGAAGTGAAAACCATTTCAGGGGACTACCTCTTGAAGCTCATCAATAGAATGCCAAGAGTGTGCAAAGCAATAATCAAAGCAAAAGGTGGCTACTTTGAAGAACCTAGAATATGACATATTTTCAGTTGTTTCACACTTGTTTGTTATGTATATAATTCCACATGTGTTAATTCATAGTTTTGATGCCTTCAGTGTGAATCTACAATTTTCATAGTCATGAAAATAAAGAAAACTCTTTGAATGAGAAGGTGTGTCCAAACTTTTGGTCTGTACTGTATACCACATGCGTATGTATGAGTGCCTCCATGTATCTGGTGAGCGTATGTATGAGTGTGTCCATGTATGTGGTGAGCGTATGTATGAGTACGTCCATGTATGTGGTGACCGCTTGTATGAGTGCGTCTATGTGGGTAACAATGCATTGCATGCACAACAGACAACAATGCACACCACACAGCTCCTGAGTCCTCCTGTCCGCTTCCCTTGAATCCCTTCACTTCCTGACTCACTCAGTCAGAGCTCAGACAATGTACCAAGAGCCGACTCAGCGAGTCAGCAAGTGAATCGAAGCATCCGCGCATGCGCACCACCTAGAGTCTTCGGTTTACTTGCGTCTCAGCTCAGCAGTCAGTATACTCAGCGAGTGAACCGAAGATCCAATTCATGAATCGGTTCATTTGAATGAACTGATTCAAATGAACCGATTCATCTGAAAGATCCGATCTTCCCATCTCTATTGAGAACAATAGATGGACAATGTTGGGGGTTGATGTTAGTCACAACTGGGGTGAGATACAATTTGGTATCGCGATGTATCAACACACAGAATAAAAAAAAAAATCATAAAATACTGAGAATTGCCATAGTCACCAGCTGTGACTAAACCCTCCCCCCACCTAAACATTCTCCATCTACTGTATTGTTCTCAAAGGAAAAAATAAATAAAATAACAAATGGCGTAGTGCATCTCCTTTCTTCCATCACAGCTTGAGAACAATAGATGGACAATGTTGGGGGTTGGTTGGTGTTAGTCACAACTGGTGTGAGATACATTTCTGTTGATTGCAATACTGACACAGACACACACGTGCCTATAATTGTGTATAAATAACAGACAAACAAACACAAAGGACAAACAAATATTTTTTTTTATCTCTACGTAATATTAACCACTTATTATATAGTTCTCTTCCTACCATTCATAACTCCTTATTACTAAAATGACAAAAGACAACACAAAACAGTTCTTTTTTTAACTGAAGGCTATATGCCATAAGCAAGATACGTGCAAGCCAATGTCCTATCTGTGAGACAGGTACCATCAGCATAACTCACCTCACAGTGGGAGCCTGAGACATATTCCACTAACTCTCTATCCAAAAAGAGAGTGCCAGTAAGTCTCAATATTGGTTTATTTCGGAATTCTAGGGAGTCCTGTGCACCTGTCGTTACCATTAGGGTGAAAACAATTGTAATATTTATTTTTTACGCTAGATAACTCCTTTTTCACTGCTTAAGAGGCTGCATAAAAATGTTCTGTTTTCTAATTGTCCGAACTATTACTATTAACACAACCAATTGTAGTCGGTCAGACTATAGTAAGATAATGGGCTAAACCCTTTAATCAATAATAGACTTCACAATAAATGGGTAGCTTATTAGGTTTAAAACATAACATTTATTAATGTATATGGATAAAATAATGGGCCCTACTATACTAAACAATTCTTAATAGTTTACCACTAGTTACACTAATCTCCTATAAAAAATGGGCGGAGATTGGAAGGGACCATGTATAGGGATAGCAACAATGTAAGGAAACAGGGTGAAGGGTAGCCGGGTACCAAGGCAGAAAGACACAGCGCTGGATCCAAACCCTAGATAGCCCTGTCATTCTATATCCTCCCTCCTATCTACTTCAATATCCCTATTGTCACCCTCCCTAATTGTGGACTGCCCAGCTTTGCCCGATAGCCAGAATATGGTCCTATAGATGTTATCCCTAACAAAAAGGGCAAGGGAAGGAAAAGCTGGCAAAAAATGGATGTGATGAAACAAGATCAGGTTTGTTCACAGCTGAGATGAGTCACTTATAGTGCCTGAACAAGTTCATACACACAAGGATGTATAAAATCAGATGATCAAAATGTCCCAAGAATGTACATATTCAAGTGGTCATGGAGTCCCGACGCGTTTCCTCAGTGATACCTGATTCGTCAGGGGACAAAATTATATCCAAGAAGCCCCTAAACTGGGGTCACTTATCCAGCAAAATAGAGGGGTCAAGGAGAGCACATTAATATATCATGCCTAATGAGCTAATACAGTCCCTCCTGTGGTGGAAAGCTGTACAGCAGATAAACTGCATAGGCAGATAATTATGTGGCCTCCAACCAGCCAAGCGTTATGATGATAAAGGCTGAATTGCCCTCTATTTCACATGGCCTGTGGTAGTTCCTGGTATTTAGTCTCTGTTCATATAGAGAAAAAGATATAGTGTATTCAGTATTCGATATACATTAATGTCCAGGTGTGAGTGCTAAAACCTGGCAAGTCAACCAGGAATAACCAGAGGTCACCAGTCTTAACTGTACAAGGTTGTACTTGTCAGTAAAACTTCAATCCAGGCTTAGTAAACCAATGATAGTCAATTCATAGATGCATCACATTAGTTAGGAGTATCTATTTGGTATACCTCCCAACCAATTATAAATACATCACGTCAGTTGATAGTATCTATTTAGTATACATTGTAACCAATCTCCCACTAGTAATATCACTAGCGGACGTTTAGAGATCCGTGCAATGTTGCTTATCAAATGCTGTAACAATTTGATATAAAAGCATATAGATATAAGCGGCTTATCTGTCCAGTTGTTGATGATAACTGTTCCCAGATAGGAATGGGTGGAGGGTGCACCCTGGCGTCCCGCGTGTAGCAGTGGCAATGAAGCCATGTTCGCGGGTCATTTAAAAAGCCAAAATTTAATTGTCCGGACTACAAGTCAATTCAAATAACCTTTCTATAATGTTTTGTCAAGTGAGCTCATTTGCATAAATATGGCGCCGTCCATGAGGAAAATGATAATAGTCTGCAGACTGTAGGACATAAGACTATGTAGCCAATAGATGGCGCTGTTCATGATGGAAAGTAGGCTAATCACATGTGCTATGTCTTTCATATTTATGCAAATTAGTTTACATAACAAAACAGTATAGATGGGTTATTAAATATATATTAAAACAATTAGAAAGCCGTACATTTTTATGCAGTCTTCCTAAGCAGTTAGAGAAGAATTAGCTAGCAATAAAAAATAAAATTAAAAAATATTATAATTTTGTCACCCTAATGATAAAGATTTAGGTGCATGGTCCCCCAAGCTATCCAAGAGCTTTCAGGCAACATAGAGACTTACTGACTCTTAGTTAGATGAGAGATGGTTTTAAATGTCTCATAGTGCACCAGGCTGCCATTGTAAGGTATACCGGTTACCTGTTTTATGAATAGGTGCTGGCTTGCATTATACCCGGCTTTTGGCATATAGCCTGTGTGTTAAAAATAATGTTTTGAAATAATTAAAATTATATAATAATAAAAAAATAATATATAACTATTTAAAAATTAAGCTTAAAAAATCCTTTAAGATATAACTTAATGTGTTAAAAAGAGGTAGATATAATTTAGTTAAAACAGTTACTGTGGTTTTAATTAGGATTGGTTAATGCGGCCATCTACTGGCTTTGTTATGAATTGCAGGTTAGTATCACGATTCGTTGCTTTCATTATGCGAAAAAAGGGATCGCTAACGTTGCTACATCTGTAGGTGGTGAGCACGTGTATGAATGCATCCATGTATGTGGTGAGCGTATGTATGAGTGCATCCACAGCGGCAGGCAATGCTGGGGGCTGATGAACTTTGGAGGCAAGCTGAAAGCTGAAGTAGGCAGCAGGTAAGTCACTGCCAGGTCCCGCCCACTCAGTTCTGTCTGCTGGTGCGAGCTATACACTAGCCAATCAGCAACAGGAACTGCAACACAGTGGTGAAGGGACACGGGGACCTAAAAAGAGGGGAAGCAGGGCCTGCCGGAGTGGCATAATACATAAATAATGTCTGCAGACATTGTAGGGGGTGGAGCCTTACATGTACTCTGGGCCCCGCCACTGGCCCCATAGCAGTTGCGTGGTCTGCCACTATTGGCAGTACGCCACTGCCCGAAGCCCTATGCAACCAACCACATAACCTATATTCCCACTACCACAAATTCCCTACCCTGCAACAATTACATTAACCCCTACAATCACGACAATAACCCCTGCACTGCATTGCCCTGATTCCCCTACCTTTCACCAACCCTGGGTTAACCCTTCCCTTTGTGTTAAACCTTGAAGTGCCATTCCCTGTAGCCCACAGCTACATCCCTGCCTATACCCCTGGCCTGCATCGTATTAACCCTTGCAGTGCCACTACCCCCTGATAACCCCTGTATTTCTCTGTTAACTCTTTATACCCAATAGGGACAGTGTTAGCCAGGTGGGTGGGCGCTGTTATTAACGTGTGTATATAAGTGTGATATTTAGATGGTTTGTGGGGTGGAATTGGGATTGTGTCGTGTTAACGTAGTTTAGGTGTATCGTAGTGTTGTTAATGTATTGCAGTGTATGTCTATATGTATATATATTTATAACCATTGATATAAATATATATAGATATAGTAGAATTTATAGACTGTAGACTTGTATTTGTTTAATAAATTATTTTATTGTTCAAAAGCAGCTTATAGTCTTTTGTAGTCGCGGCCGCAAGTCAACACACGTAGTTCAGGAAATAGGTAGAGCAACAAGGTAGTTAGTATTTTTAGCATAGATAGGCGAAGTCCTCAATAGACGATTCACGCCTATTTATTAATATTGATTATTAAAATTAACCCAAAATATTAATTATTAAGATTTCCTTTAACCCCTTCACTACAGAGGCACTTTTCACCTTAAATCCCAGGCCGATTTTTGCAAATCTGACATGTGTCACTTTATGTGGTAATAACTTTAAAACGCTTTTACTTATCCAGGCCATTCTGAAATTGTTTTCTCATCACATATTGTACTTCATGACAGTGGTAAAATTGAGTCAAAATATTTCATTTTTATATATAAAAAAATACAAAATTTACCAAAAATTTGGAAAAATTAGCAAATTTCCAAATTTCAATTTCTCTACTTTTATAATAGATGGTAATAACTCCAAATATAGTTATTACTTTACATTCCCCATATGTCTACTTCATGTTTGGATCATTTTGAAAATGACATTTTATTTTTTTGGGACGTTAGAATGCTTAGATGTTTAGAAGCAAATCTTAAAATTTTTAAGAACATTTCCAAACCCCAATTTTTTCAGGACCAGCTCAGTTATGAAGTCACTTTCTTACATATTAGAAACCACCCAAAAATCACCCCATTTTAGAAACTACACCTCTCAAGCTATTTAAAACTGATTTTATAAACTTTGATAACCCTTTAGGTGCCCCAAGAGAATTAAATGAAAATGGGAATGAAATTTAAAGATTTAACTTTTTTTTAGCAGATTTTAAAATTTAATTAAGATTTTAATTAATTTAATCAAGAGATAACAGCCAAATAACACCCAAAATATATTACCCTGAATCTGGAGTTTACCGAAACACCCCATGTGTGCTCAAAAACTGATGTATGGGTGCACAGCATGCTTCAGAGTGGAAGGAGCACCATATGGCTTTTGGAGAGATGATTTAGCTGGAATGGTAATTGGGAGCTATGTCGCATAAGAAGACACACTGTGGAAACCCCCAAAAAATGACCCCATTCTGGAAACTACACCCCTCAGGGAATATTTCAAGGTGTGTAGTTAGCACTTTGACCTATCAGGGGTTTACAGAATTAGGAAACGCTTGGCTGTGAAAATGAAAAATTAAATTTTTTTCCAGAAAAAGTTGCTTTACACCCACATTTTCCACTTTCACAAGGGGTAACAGGACAAAATGCACCCCACATTTTGTTCCCCATTTCCCCCCGAATACCCCAAATGTGCTCAAAAAATGATGTATGGATGCATGGCAGGGTTCAAAAGGGAAGTAGCGCCATAGGGCTTTTGGAGATCAGATTTTGCAGAATTGGCTTTTGGGAGCCATGTCGCATATAAAGACATCCTGAGGTACCCCTAGAGTCGAAATCCCCCAAAAGTGAAACCATTCTGGAAACTAAACCCATCAAAAAATATTTCAACATGTGTAGTGAGAACGTTGTCCTCAAAGGGGATTCATGGAATTGGCTGTGAAAATTTAAAATTACAATTGTCTCCAGAAAAATTGACATTAGGTTCAAATGTTTCACTTTCACAAGGGGGAACTGGAGAAAATGGACCACCAAATTTTTTGCCCATTTTCACCTGATTACAGCAATATCCCATATGTGCTTGTATACTGCTATATGGGTGTTTCACAGGGGTCAGAAGAAAAGGAGCACCAAATGGCTTCTGGAAGGCAGATTTCACCGGAATAATTGACAGGCACCATCTTGCAATTGAACACACCCTGAGGTACCCCTAGAGTGGAAACCCCCCAAAAGTGACCCCATTACAGAAACTACACCCCTTAAGGAATATTTCAGGGTGTGTAGTGAGCACTTTGACCCATCAGGCGTTTTACAGAATTAGGAAACGCTTGGCTATGAAAATGAAAAATTAAATTTTTTTCCAGAAAAAGTTGCTTTACACCCACATTTTCCACTTTCACAAGGGGTGACAGGACAAAATGTACCCCACATTTTGTTCCCCATTTCCCCCGAATACGCCAACACTCCATATGTTCTCAGAAAATGATGTATGGGCGCTCAGCAGGGCACTAGATCTGGATTTTGCTGACCTAAATCGGCAGACATTTATTTTAGATGCCATGTCGCATTCAATAAATTCCTGAGGCCCCCAGAAATAAATAAAAAAACTAGGAAATGACCCCATTTCGGAAAGAGCACCCACGTACGAACATTTTAAGTGGTAGAAAGGGTACTTTTCAGAAAACAGGTGACTCACAGAAGGCAGAAATACTAGAGATAGCATTTCAAGGCACACATTTGTAAAAATGAAAAATTACTAGCAGACCACAATTTTTCACTTTCACATGGGGTTAAAGGAGAAAATTCACCCCAGTATATGTTCCCCATTTTCACCCCATTTTGAAAACACCCAATATGTGCTTGTAGCCTGTTGCATTGGCGCACAGCAGGTCTCTAGAGGCAAAGTGCCAAAAAAAAATAGCAGGCCTAAATAAACAGACATGTATTTTAGGTGCCATGTCGCATTAAATAAATTTCCTGAGGTCCCCAGAAATGAAAAACAAGTGACCCCATTTCGGAAAGAGCACCCCCATCAAACAGGTGACTCACAGAAGGCAGAAATACTAGAGAAAGCATTTCAAAGAACACATTTTTAAAAATGAAAAATTACTAACAGACCACAATTTTTCACTTTCACAAGGGGTTAAAGGAGAAACTACACCCTAGCATATACAGTGAATATAAAAAGTCCACACACCCCTGTTAAAATGTCAGGTTTCTGTGATGTAAAAAAATTAGACAAAGATAAATCATTTCAGAACTTTTTCCACCTTTAATGTGACCTATAAACTGTACAACTCAATTGAAAAACAAACTGAAATCTTTTAGGTAGAGGATAGAAAAAATATAAAAATAAAATAATATGGTTGCATAAGTGTGCACACCCTTAAACTAATACTTTGTTGAAGCACCTTTTGATTTTATTACAGCACTCAGTCTTTTTGGGTATGAGTCTATCAGCATGGCACATGTTGACTTGGCAAGATTTGCCCACTCTTCTTTGCAAAAACACTCCAAATCTGTCAGATTGTGAGGGCATCTCCTGTGCACAGCCCTCTTCAGATCAACCCACAGATTTTCAATCGGATTCAGGTCTGGGCTCTGGCTGGGCCATTCCAAAACTTTTAATCTTCTTCTGGTGAAGCCATTCCTTTGTTGATTTGGATGTATGCTTTGGGTCGTTGTCATGCTGAAAGATGAAGTTCCTCTTCATGTTCAGCTTTCTAGCAGAAGCCTGAAGGTTTTGTGCCAATATTGACTGGTATTTGGAACTGTTCATAATTCCCTCTAGCTTAACTAAGACCCCAGTTCCAGCTGAAGAAAAACAGCCCCAAAGCTGCCACCACCATGCTTCACTGTGGGTATGGTGTTATTTTGGTGATGTGCAGTGTTGTTTTTGCACAAAACATATCTTTTGGAATTATGGCCAAAAAGTTCAACCTTGGTTTCATCAGACCATAACACCTTTTCCCACATGCTTTTGGGAGACTTCAGATAAGTTTTTGCAAAATGTAGCCTGGCTTGGATGTTTTTCTTCGTAAGAAAGGGCTTTCGTCTTGCCACTCAACCCCATAGCCCAGACATATGAAGAATACAGGAGATTGCTGTCACATGTACCACACAGCCAGTACTTGCCAGATATTCCTACAGCTCCTTTAATGTTGCTGTAGGCCTCTTGGTAGCCTCCCAGACCACTTTTCTTCTCGCCTTTTCTTCAATTTTGAAGGGACGTCCAGTTCTTGGCAATGTCACTGTTGTGCCATATTTTCTCCACTTGATGATAACTGTCTTCACCGTGTTCCATGGTATATCTAATGCCTTGGAAATTCTTTTGTACCCTTCTCCTGACTGATACCTTTTAACAATGAGATCCCTCTGATGCTTTGGAAGCTCTCTGTGGACCATGGCTTTTGCTGTGGGATGCGACTAAGAAAATTTCAGGAAAGACCAACTAGAGCAGCTGAACTTTATTTGGAAAAAATAAATATATAAAACAGCCTTTAGTACGTTGCCTTTCTTTTGGTGCGTCGCGATTTCCAATAGTGAAGTGGGTAATGTTCACATCTATAGACGCGTTTTCTTTAAATGGACCGCGCTGCTCCAGGACAAAGCTGAAAAATCCTCCCTTCCAGATCTCACTGAAATTTCGTGGACATGGGTAAGCGGTCAGTTCACTCAGATTCACCTTTCCTCTGGGAAATCTTATGAGAAATCAAGGTGCCGCAAATAGTGAAGTACAATCACAAAAGTTCCAACTGCAAGGCTTTATTATACTTACAAGATGGATATAGTAACAAGCAGTATACACAAATCATTCACCCGACCCGGGTTTCACTTTCACAAGGGGTTAAAGGAGAAAATGCACCCCAGCATGTGTTCCCCATTTTCTCCCCTTTTTGCAAACACCCCATATGTGCTTGTAGCCTGTTGTATTGGCGCACAGCAGGTATCTAGAGGCAAAGTGCAAAAAATTATTTTTTTTTGCAGGCCTGAATAAACAGACATGTATTTTAGGTGCCATGTCGCATTAAATAAATTTCCTGAGGTCCACAGAAATGAAAAACCACAAGAAATGAACCCATTTTGGAAAGAGCACCCCCGTGCGAACATTTTAAGTGGTAGAAAGGGTACTTTTCAGCAAACAGGTGTCTCACAGAAGGCAGAAACACTTGTTAAAGGATTTCAAAACACATATTTGTATAAATTAAAAATTACTAGCAGACCCCAATATTTCACTTTCACAAGGGGTTAAAGGAGAAAATGCACCCCAGCATATGTTCCCCATTTTCTTCCCTTTTTTCAAACACCCCATATGTGCTTGTAGTCTGTTGTATTGGCGCATAGCAGGTCTCTAGAGGCAATGTGCACAAAATAGTTTTTGCAGGCCTGAATAAACCGACATGTATTTTAGGTGCCATGTCGCATTAAATACATTTCCTGAGGTCCCCAGAAATGAAAAACCCCAAGAAGTGACCCCATTTCATAAAGAGCACCCCCACTATGAACATTTTAAGTGGTAGAAAGGGTACTTTTCAGCAAACAGGTGACTCATAGAAGCAGTGGTGTCGCCAGGGGAGGGCCAGAGGGGGCCACGCCCCCCCCCCCTACATCATGCTGTGCCCCCCCATGTGCCCCCCCAACTAAAATGCCCCCCCAGTGAGCTGCCGCCGCCGCGGGGCACAGGTAGATGAGCGCTTCCATTGCGCTCATCTCCATTGTAATCTGCCTGTGCCAGCGGAGGTGAAGGGGAGGGAGAGGCGTGTCCCTTCCCCTTCCTCTGATAGGCTGCAGGCACTAGGCCGGCAGCCTATCAGAGGCCGGCGCAGGCGGCGCGATGATGCCATCGCGCCGCCTGAGCCTTAGAGATGGGAAGTTCGGCTCTTTTTCATGAATCGGTTCATTTGAATCAGTTCACTCAAAAGAACCGATTCATGAATCGGAGTGAGCCTTACATTACAGCGCGGGACACAGGAAGAGGCTGCATCGCATCGCTGACACTGAGTAAAGTATAAGTGTTTTTTTTTTGTTTTGTTTTTACAATAGTGTTACTGGCACATTGGGGGGGCTTATTACAATACTGGCACATGATGATGGGGGGGACTTAATATTGGCACATGATGATGGGGGGACTTAATACTGGCACATGATGGGGGGACTTAATACTGGCACATGATGGGGGGACTTAATACTGGCACATGATGATGGGGGGACTTAATACTGGCACATGATGGGGGGGACTTAATACTGGCACATGATGATGGGGGGACTTAATACTGGCACATGATGATGGGGGGACTTAATACTGGCACATGATGGGGGGACTTAATACTGGCACATGATGATGGGGGGGACTTAATACTGGCACATGATGGGGGGACTTAATACTGGCACATGATGGGGGGACTTAATACTGGCACATGATGGGGGGACTTAATACTGGCACATGATGGGGGGACTTAATACTGGCACATGATGATGGGGGGGGACTTAATACTGGCACATGATGATGGGGGACTTAATACTGGCACATGATGGGGGGGACTTAATACTGGCACATGATGGGGGGGACTTAATACTGGCACATGATGGGGGGACTTAATACTGGCACATGATGATGGGGGGACTTAATACTGGCACATGATGATGGGGGGACTTAATACTGGCACATGATGGGGGGGGACTTAATACTGGCACATGATGGGGGGACTTAATACTGGCACATGATGGGGGGACTTAATACTGGCACATGATGATGGGGGGACTTAATACTGGCACATGATGATGGGGGGACTTAATACTGGAACATGGGGGGGCTTAATACTGGCACGTGATGGGGGCTTATTACTGGCACGTGATGGGGGGCTTATTACTGGTACATGATGGGGGGCTTATTACTGGCACGTGATGGGGGGCTTATTACTGGCACGTGATGGGGGGGTTATTACTGGCACGTGATGGGGGCTCTTGTTACTGGCACGTGATGGGGGCTTATTACTGGCACATTGGGGGGCTCTTGTTACTGGCAGTGGCACGTTATTGAGGGCACTTATTACTGGCACATTATTGGTGGGCACTATAGGGGCATCTACTGAGGCCACAAAGAAGGGATGTTTTATATGGGGGGCTCTGTACAGTAGCATTTTATACTGGGACACATTATGGTGGGTACTATGGAGAAGGGGAGAGAGGAGTACTATGGAGTCATCTACGGGGGGCACTAAGAAGGGGTATTTTATACTTGCAAATTATGGGGGACACTGAGGGAATCTACTGGGGCACGATATATGGGGCATTTTATACTGGTACATTATGGGGGCACTAGCAGGAAGGGGGGAGAGGAGCACTATGGAGGCATTTACTGGGGCACTATATAGGGGTATTTTATACTGGCACATTATGGGGGACATTAGCTCATACTAAGGGGGTATGTTTTGCACATTATAAGGAGAATTATTTCTACTGCGGGGCATTATGGTGGGTTTTATTACTCCCCCATGGTATGACCCCCTAGTAGCAGCACCAGCCTCTCCCTGCTCTGCTATCCCTCTGCCCCTTCTCTAAATCCTTATTATGAAATCTTTCTCATTAGGATAAAACACAACATCAGCTCCGCCGAGCCCCCGGCCAAGTGTTGAAGGGGCGTCCGAGATCCCCAAGGGCCAAGCCAAGTAACTAAGTGTTCATGTGAAATATGTTTATTTTATATATGTACACTCCTTTGAGAGGCGGGGAGGGAGATCTGTGGATGACACTGTTATAGGGAGGGAGATCTGTGGATGACACTGTTATGGAGGGGGAAATGGGGATGACACTGTCATGGGGTGGATCTGTGGATGACACATATAGCATAAGATGCTATATGCGGTATGTGGCATCCACAGATCCCCCCCATAGCAGTGTCATCCACAGATCCCCCTCTCTATAAAAGTGTCATCCACAGACAGCTGGACTTTTCTTCCCTGTTGCGGTTTTAGGTATTGGGTAAAGTATCGCAGCATTTCGAAGCGTACTTGTGTAAATGTATCGTTGTTATAGCTGCCCCCCTACTTTTGTCCTGGCCCCCAGTGTGCCCCCCCAAAATTTGAAAGCTAGAGACGCTACTGCATAGAAGGCAGAAATACTAGAGAAAGCATTTCAAAACACACATTTGTAAAAATGAAAAATGACTAGCAGACCCCAATTTTTCACTTTCACAAGGGGTTAAAGGAGAAAATGCACCCCAGCATATGTTCCCCATTTTCACCCCATTCAGGAAACACCCCATTTGTGCTTGTAACAAATGCATTGTACAGCGCCATCTGTACTAGGTGCACGGCCAGCTTTTTGCACCACACTTTTGTTTTTCGTGTGGCATTGTAAGGCTTCAGAACTTGATCTGAAAGATCAACCCCCCCAACCCATGTGTTTATTGTAGTCCAGGATGCAGTCTGGCTTGGGGACAGTGGTTGTGGTACCTCGTACAGTGGCAGGGGAGCTGGTGTTAGTGTGAATGGTGGTCAGTAAAAGGACATCTTGTCCTTGTACTTAACAACCAACATGTTCTCATTGAGCAGAGCACGGCTTTCTCCTTTTCTTAGTGGTTGCCCTACCAGGGATCTAGGGAGGCCTCTTAGATTTTTGCCGCACACCACAGCACCTCTGGAAGCTAGAGACTGGAACAGTGGTAGACTCGTGTAATAATTATCCACGTAGAGATGGTAACCCTTATCCAGCAGTGGGTGCAGTAAGTCCCACACTATCTTCCCACTAACTCCTAGGACTGGGGGTGGGGGGCATTATGGGGGTTCAATCCGGGGGTCCCTCCCTTTGTAAACCCAGAACTTGTGAGTGTACCCAGAGCTACTCTCACAAATTTTATACATTTTTATGCCATACCTTGCCCGCTTTCTGGGCAGGTACTGGCTGAATATTATCCTCCATTTGAAAAGTAATAGGGATTCGTCTACACACATTTTTTTCTGGGGTGTACACTTCTGAAAACTTTGCGTTGAAGGATGGGCCTAATTTTCCTCGGGAAGGGACAGGGACGGAGGGTGGTTTAGGGATCTAGAACTGCTACAAATGGGAAAAAAAACACTGCAGCAGTTCCAGATGTTCTTCTTTCTTCTTCTTTCCAGGAACAGTTGAAGTCGCAGTGGTGGTGCACCACAAGTCCCAGCAATCCAACCAGCAGCACAGAGGGGCACAGAACCTCTCTGCATGCAGTCACCAGCTAGAATGGCTGCATGCAGGGAAGTTCAGCCCTTTCCTGTGCAGCTGTAGCGCTGCCATTGGCTGGAGCGTTGTTCCAGCTAATAGTAGCGCTGGCAGGGGACGCCAAACACTGGTGTCCCCTGCCTGACTCAGGGAGGAAAGGTGCTGACAGGTTCATCACTAGTCACCCCTGTACAAACCCTGTTCCACCCCCCTGCAGCTTCCTGGATGAATGAAAAATCATCCAGAGCTGCGATTGGCCATCTGCAGAAATCGGCCAATTGCAGCGATCGATGTTGCAGGGGGGCGGAAAAACCTCCCTGTACCCCTAGGAAAGATGGCTGCCTGCCGTCCTGAGCAACCATCGTCACCCGGTCACCTAACGATTTCGCTCAGGGACCGGGTGAACACCGCGCAGTAGCTGTACTGCGCTGGTATTTTGTACCTAGTTCGCAGCGCCATACAGCTATGGTGCTGGTAGAAAACGTGTTAACATTTGCTCACTTACAAACTATAGAAAAATTGGAACAGATACTTGCATCCTCTTCTAGAGATGAGCTATATTACAAGAGCAGTGTCGGACTGGGGTGCCTAGGGCCCACCAGTGGAATTGATTTTGGGGGCCCACCCTAGAGCTGGAGATATAACTTGTTCATTTTTCAGTCTCGCACACATAAATGCAGGGCCGGCCTTTGGGGTGTGCGGGCTGTGCGGCCGCACAGGGCGCCATAGCAACAGGGGCGCCGGGCGGCCGACAGCTCGCAATGTAATATGCGGCAGGCGAGGTGGCACTTGTGTTCTCCCTCGGGGCGGGCCCCCCGCCCCCTCCATCTCCCCCTCCCCTGTATATAGCAGGGGGCGCCCAGCGCCCGTTGCGGTTTAAAAAAAAAAAAAAGTTGCTTACCGTATATAAGTTCGGGCGGCCGGCGGCGCCACTCATGCGGCGCCGCCTGAGCGGCTGAGGCTGAGCGCTTGCCGCTCTAAAGAATCCTGCCTGCGCCTGCTGTGTGCTTTTAATGTAGCGTGGCCGAGCTCTGTTCGATCCGCGGTACAGGAGCTTTTGTTTCCTGTACCCGCCCGGCCGGGTACAGGAAACAAATGCTCCTGTACCGCGGATCAAACAGAGCTCGGCCACGCTACACTAGAGGTGGAGGTGGGAGTAGAATGAGAGTGACAAGGGGGGGGGGGGGAAATAATGAGAGTGACAAGGGAGAGGGGGGAATAATGAGAGTGACAAGGGAGAGGGGGGGGGGGAATAATGAGAGTGACAAGGGAGAGGGGGGGAATAATGAGAATGACAAGGGAGAGGGGGGGAATAATGAGAGTGACAAGGGGGGGGGGGAAATAATGAGAGTGACAAGGGAGAGGGGGGGGAATAATAAGAGTGACAAGGGAGGGGGGGTGGAATAATGAGAGTGACAAGGGAGAGGGGGGGGGAATAATGAGAGTGACAAGGGAGGGGGGGTGGAATAATGAGAGTGACAAGGGAGAGGGGGGGAATAATGAGAGTGACAAGGGAGAGGAGGGGGCAATAATGAAAGTTACAAGGGAGGGGGGGGTGGAATAATGAGAGTGACAAGGGAGAGGGGGGGGAATAATGAGAGTGACAAGGGAGGGGGTTGGAATAATGAGAGTGACAAGGGAGAGGGGGGGAATAATGAGGGTGACAAGGCAGAGGGGGGGGGGAATAATGAGAGTGACAAGGGAAGGGGGGGGGGAAGAGAGTGACGGTTTAAAAAAAAAAAAAAAAAGTTGCTTACCGTATATAAGTTCGGGCGGCCGGCGGCGCGCCTGAGCGGCTGAGGCTGAGCGCTTGCCGCTCTAAAGAATCCAGCCTGCGCCTGCTGTGTGCTTTTAATGTAGCGTGGCCGAGCTCTGTTCGATCCGCGGTACAGGAGCTTTTGTTTCCTGTACCCGCCCGGCCGGGTACAGGAAACAAATGCTCCTGTACCGCGGATCGAACAGAGCTCGGCCACGCTACACTAGAGGTGGAGGTGGGAGTAGAATGAGAGTGACAAGGGGGGGGGGAAATAATGAGAGTGACAAGGGAGAGGGGGGGGAATAATGAGAGTGACAAGGGAGGGGGGGGTGGAATAATGAGAGTGACAAGGGAGAGGGGGGGAATAATGAGAGTGACAAGGGAGAGGGGGGGGAATAATGAGAGTGACAAGGGAGGGGGGCTGGAATAATGAGAGTGACAAGGGAGAGGGGGGGAATAATGAGAATGACAAGGGAGAGGGGGGGAATAATGAGAGTGACAAGGGGGGGGAAATAATGAGAGTGACAAGGGAGAGGGGGGGGGAATAATGAGAGTGACAAGGGAGGGGGGGTGGAATAATGAGAGTGACAAGGGAGAGGGGGGGGAATAATGAGAGTGACAAGGGAGGGGGGGTGGAATAATGAGAGTGACAAGGGAGAGGGGGGGAATAATGAGAGTGACAAGGGAGAGGGGGGGGAATAATGAAAGTTACAAGGGAGGGGGGGTGGAATAATGAGAGTGACAAGGGAGAGGGGGGGGGAATAATGAGAGTGACAAGGGAGGGGGTTGGAATAATGAGAGTGACAAGGGAGAGGGGGGGGGAATAATGAGGGTGACAAGGGAGAGGGGGGGGGGAATAATGAGGGTGACAAGGGAGAGGGGGGGGGGGGAATAATGAGAGTGACAAGGGAAGGGGGGGGGGGAAGAGAGTGACAATGGAGTCCCCAGAGCCAGACTGCAGCCAGAGTCCAGATCATCTTATTGTCCTGGTGGTAAGTAGACAATGCAATATGTTTATTATTTAATTGTTTAGATATTAATACTACATTGGAAACTAATTTTCTCAGCTGGACACCGGCCGACACTGCGCATGCGCTGGGAGCCTCACCAGCGGATAGGGTAGGGAAAAAGCATTGGCCCGTACGTAATTTTTCCCTTCCCTAACCGCTGGTGAGGCTCCCGGTGCATGTGCAGTGTCGGCCGGTGTTCAGCTGAGAACATCCATCCGATCACTGCGCCTGCGCATTGGCCCATAGTTTTTCCCTACCCTAACCGCCGGCGAGGCTCCTGGCGCATGCGAACTCTGCTGTGAAATTTCCCTAACCCGTCGTTGTGCGCCTGCGCGGCGCTGCACACCTCCTCACGTCATGTTCGGTGCGACCGGAAGTGACGAGGGTAGGGAAATCTCACGAAGTAGGGAAGTATAACATTACACCGGCCTTTGGGGTGTGTGGGCTGGTAACTACTTGGTTGGATAGTCAGCCAGCCTATGCCATGATGCCAGCAACAAGCAGTGTTTTTTTTTTTTTTGGGGGTGGGCGCCACAAGGTTAGCTCGCACAGGGCGCCTGAACACCTAAGGCCGGCCCTGCATGAATGTATGCATTTTAGCACACAATACAGTAACAGTATGCTAAACAGAACAGTATTGTGCACTGCACTATATCAAATAGTTTCTCTTTGAAGGGCTTCTGTCATCACAGTTTCACCTTTTTAACCATTCCCATAGCTTTCTAGCAGCATTACAGTTGATAAAAACGTTACCTTTATAAGCAATCGTGGACTTATAAAACTGGCAAAAATCATCTTAGTAGGATATGCAAATGAGGGCTCGCAAGTGCCCAGGGGCGGCGTCAACCTCGTAGGTGCCCAGGCAGCTCTGCCTTATCGTTGCTTCCCCCGCCCATCCTTTCCCTCTGCCCGCCCATCTTCTTACTTCTTCTTTCACCGAGATCCCGCGCCTGCGCACTGAGTCCGTTAGCCGGCGCATGCGCATTAATTACTGTGATGCCGTACCAGGAATGGACATCGCAGTGCGCATGCGCCGGCCGATGGACTCAGTGCGCAGGCACGGGATCTCGGCGAAAGAAGAAGTAAGAAGATGGGCGGGCAGAGGGAAAGGATGGGCGGGCAGAGGGAAAGACTGGGCGGGGGGAAGCGACGATAAGGCAGAGCTGCCTGGGCACCTACGAGGTTGACGCCGCCCCTGGGCACTTGCGAGCCCTCATTTGCATATCCTACTAAGATGATTTTTGCCAGTTTTATAAGTCCACGATTGCTTATAAAGGTAACGCTTTTATCAACTGTAATGCTGCTCGAAAGCTATGGGAAGGGTTAAAAAGGTGAAACTGTGATGACAGACTCCCTTTAAGCAACTCATTTAGTTGATAACTGTATCTGTTATTTACAGTCAGTAGTTTGGACAGCAGTCACACGTGGACATTCCATGTCCTAGATGAACCACCCAGTCCCCCAGCCAGCCTAAACAATATCCAAAGTGAAGGAAATGTTTCCTGCATATTCAAAAGGATAAGTTTATTGAAGTGATCGCAGTAGTGCCCCGGCCTCCGCACAGCTCAGCTCAGCGCCGTACTGTACATTGTATAGCGGCTGTGGTTGGTATCATGTTCAGCCCCTTTCACTTCTATGCGGCTGAGCTGCTCCTAGGCCACTTGATCAATGAACGTGACGTCACATGGCCCAGAAAATTCACAGAGAAGGGCACAGGGCTCACAAGAGCCCCGGTGCCTTCTCAAACAGCTGATCGGCAGTGGTCCCAGGTAGGGATCGATCGATTATCGGATTTACCGATATTATCGGCCGATATTCAGGATTTTCAAAGTTATCGGTATCAGCATCTAACCTTGCCGATATGCCGATAACGAATCGCGAACATGGATCGCTCTGCTATCAACGCGATCAATGTTCCCTCAGCAGCACAGGGGAGAAGGAAGCAGTCCCCCCCCCCCCTGTGCCGCTGCTGCCACCAGTGAGAGGCAAGAGGGGAGAAGGAGGGGAGGGGCTGTGGCCATTGCGCCACCAATGATGTTAACTCAGTTATTAATTCAAATATAGGAGACGGGTGAATCATATAGCTGCACCTGAGGGGTTAACTGTCGCGGATCGCAGCTACCTCTCATAGAGGTCAGGTGTCGCTATATTTGAATTAATGGGCAAGTTATCTTCATTGGTGGCAGTGGCAGCTTCTGATCAGAGCCCAAGCAGTGTAATTGCGGGGCTCTGATCGGTTACCATGGCAGCCAGGACGCTACTGACGCCCTGGCTGCCATAGTCAGCTCCCTGCTGACATGTGTACTATACACAGGGCAGCAGGGAGAGTGTGAAGTCCTATTCACCCTGATAGAGCTCTATTAGGGTGAATAGGACAAGGGATCCAGGTTCTAGCCCCTAAGGGCGAAATAACACCAAAATATAAATATTTTATCTTAGATATATATAATGGCATCTCTTCGTTTAACAACAGATTTGTGTAGGAATTTTTTATTTTGTTTCAAAAATGAAAATGCACAAAATATTGGTATAAATTATCGGCTATCGGCCTGAAAGCTCACAGGTTATCAGCTCAAAAAAAATCTATATCGGTCGATCCCTAGTCCCGGGTGTCAGGCCCCCACCAATCAGATACTGATGACCTATCCACAGTCATATGTGACTGATATCAGCCGCTCCTCTTATAACGCTCCAGCACTGATGTAACCTCCAGAGACATTACATCACATGTGACTGATATCAGCCGCTACTCTTATAACGCTCTAGTACTGATATACCGTATTTTTCGCCCTATAAGACGCACCGGCCCATAAGACGCACCTAGGTTTTTGGGGAGGAAAATAAGAAAAGAAAAATTTTTAAACCAAAAGGTGTGCTTTTGGTGGGTTTGGAACTAATGGTGGTCTGTGGATGGCACTATTACTGGGGATCTGTGAAGAACACTGTTATGGGGGGATCTGTGAAGGACACTGTTATGGGGGGATCTGGGGATGGCACTGTTATGGGGGATCTGTGGATGACGCACGGTTATGGGGGATCTGTGGATGACGCACTGTTAGGCCTCATGCACACGACCATTGTTTTATTCTGTGTCCGTTGTTCAGTTTTTCGTGATTTTCTGCGGACCAATTGACTTTCAATGGGTTTGTTGAAAACTCGGCTAATGCACCGTTTGTCATCCGCGTCCGTGATCCGTGGTTCCAGTCCGTCCAAAAAATATAACCTCTCCTATTTTTTCCACGGAAAACGGTTTGCGGATCCATTCAAGTCAATGGGACCTATCATTTGCATGGCAAACTTGACTTAGATTTTTTTTTACTTTCCTTCATGTCTGGTGATCCTCCAAAAATAAAGGAAGACACATGGAAACAAAAACGGATCACGGAACAACGGAACCCCATTTTGCGGAACGGAACACAATAACGGTCGTGTGCATGAGGCCTTATGGAGGGGGGGATCTGTGGATGACGCACTGTTATGGGGGGATCTGTGGATGACGCACTGTTATGGGGGGATCTGTGGATGACGCACTATTGTGGGGGGATCTGTGGATGACGCACTGTTATGGGGGATCTGTGGATGACGCACTGTTATGGGGGATCTGTGGATGACGCACTGTTATGGGAAGACTTGTGGATGACGCACTGTTATGGGGGGATCTGTGGATGACGCACTGTTATGGGGGTATCTGTGGATGATGCACTGTTATGGGGGGATCTGTGGATGGCACTGTTATGGGGGTATCTGTGGATGGCACTGTTATGGGGGGGATCTGTGGATGGCACTGTTATGGAGCGGGATCTGTGGATGGCACTGTTATGGAGGGGGATCTGTGGATGGCACTGTTATGGAGGGGGATCTGTGGATGGCACTGTTATGGAGGGGGATCTGTGGATGGCACTGTTATGGAGGGGGATCTGTGGATGGCACTGTTATGGAGGGGGATCTGTGGATGGCACTGTTATGGAGGGGGATCTGTGGATGGCACTGTTATGGAGGGGGATCTGTGGGTGGCACTGTTATGTTGGGGGATCTGTGGATGGCACTGTTATGGAGGGGGATCTCTGGATGGCACTGTTATGGTGGGGGATCTGTGGATGGCACTGTTATGGAGGGGGATCTGTGGATGGCACTGTTATGGAGGGGGATCTGTGGATGGCACTGTTATGGAGGGGGATCTGTGGATGGCACTGTTATGGAGGGGGATCTGTGGATGGCACTGTTATGGAGGGGGATCTGTGGATGGCACTGTTATGGAGGGGGATCTGTGGGTGGCACTGTTATGGAGGGGGATCTGTGGGTGGCACTGTTATGGAGGGGGATCTGTGGATGGCACTGTTATGGAGGGGGATCTGTGGGTGGCACTGTTATGGAGGGGGATCTGTGGGTGGCACTGTTATGGAGGGGGATCTGTGGGTGGCACTGTTATGGAGGGGGATCTGTGGGTGGCACTGTTATGGAGGGGGTCTGTGGGTGGCACTGTTATGGAGGGGGATCTGTGGGTGGCACTGTTATGGAGGCGGATCTGTGGGTGGCACTGTTATGGAGGGGGATCTGTGTGTGGCACTGTTATGGAGGGGGATCTGTGGGTGGCACTGTTATGGAGGGGGATCTGTGGGTGGCACTGTTATGGAGGGGGATCTGTGGGTGGCACTGTTATATATGTGCCATCACAGACCCCCCACCCCATAACAGTGCCATCCACAGACCCCCACCCCTTAACAGTGCCATCAACAGATGTCCCCCATAAAACTGTCATCCACAGATCCCCCCCCCCACCGCTCCAGTGCTGCAGTATACAAATATAAAATGTCTCATTCAATTAAAAGTGATTAAACATGCCCCCTCACTCCTAATATTACTGTACACCCTAACAGCTTCTGTACAACGCAGGCAGGCCGGGCGGCCAGCGCGTCACTCACTGACGTCACGTGCCTGCGCTGCCTGCTTGATTCATAAAGTAGGCGGCGCAGGCACGTGACATCAGGGAGTTATGCTGCCGCCCGGCTGTTAGGATGTATGGTAATATTAAAAGGGGGGGGGGGGGGCATGTTTAATCACTTTTAATTGAATGAGACATTTTATATTTGAATATTGCAGCACTGGAGCGGCGGGGCGGCGGGGCTCCAACGCTGATATAACCTTCAGAGACATTACATCCTATTTGACTGATATCAGCCGCTCCTCTTATATCGCTCCAGTACTGATATAACCTCCAGAGCAGGGGCGTACATACAGGGGTCGCAGTTGCGACCGGGCCCGGCACTCCAGGGGGCCCGACCGCCTGTGGACCCCTGGCCCCGCCCTGCAGTAGTGCTGTGCCTGCCTGTATAAGGGCTGTTTCACACGAGCGAGTCGATTGCGGGAATCACGCTCCGTGTGAGAGTGTGACCCTCCGCTCTGGATTGCAGGAGCGCACGGCATTATCATGATTTATAATGCTATGTGTCTCTGCATGACCTTTTTTCCACAGAATCATAGCGACATAAATCTGTCAGTATGATTCTGTGGAAAAAAGGCCATGCAGAGACACATAGCATTATAAATCATGATAATACCGTGCGCTCCTGCAAGTCTAGAGCGGAGGATCACACTCACACACAGAGCGTGATTCCCGCAATGGACTCGCTCGTGTGAAACAGCCTTAATCCGGGGCCCGCCACCCAGTGTTGCGTTTCTGCGCTGCAGGGCCAGGCCAGCCCTACCCTCCTTGAGTGAGAGTCTCCTCCCCCTGATTCTCCTCCCCGTGCGGGTGCGGCGGTGCGGCGTGCCTAGTCATTCCCTGTTGGGCGGCCGCACCGGACATGACGTTTCCCTAGGCTGTGCAGGCGCACAACAATGCCGAGACGCAGTAGGGAGAAGGCGCCGGAAAAGCTTTCGGGAGAGCACGAAGAAGCCGGTGCTGGTCCGGAAGTGAAGATAAGATTTGTAAAAAAAAAAAAAAGTCTTTATAATTGCTCACCACATTTATGGTGAGTGAGTTCAGAGTAGGGTCTGATGGGGGTTGGCTTTATAACTAGCTCTGCTATATTTCTGTAGCCTGCAGCCTCTGACTGCCCAGTTGGGCTGAAACTACTACACCCAGCATGTTCTGGCAGTAATAGTAAATGGATATTGGTGCAATTCTGAGCTACTAGTCTATATAATACATAATGTTATATTGTATTATATAGACTAGTAGCTCAGAATTGCACCAATATCTATTTACTATTACTGCCAGAACATGCTGGGTGTAGTAGTTTCAGCCCAACTGGGCAGTCAGAGGTTGCAGGCTACAGAAATATAGCAGAGTTAGGCTACTTTCACACCTGCGTTTCTGGGTCCGCTTGTGAGATCTGTTTCAGGGCTCTCACAAGCGGTCCAAAACGGATCAGTTTAGCCCCAATGCATTCTGAATGGATAAGGATCCGCTCAGAATGCATCAGTTTGCCTCCGTTCAGCCTCCATTCCGCTCTGGAGGCGGACACCAACACGCTGCTTGCAGCCAAACGGATCTGTTCTGAATGGATACAAGCATTTGCATTATAGGTGCGGATCCGTCTGTGCAGATTCGTTTTGGTGTCCGCCTGGCGATGCGGAGCCAAACAGATCCGTCCTGACTTACAATTTAAGTCAATGAGGACGGATCAGTTTTCACTGACACAATATGGTGCAATTGAAAACGGATCCGCCTCCCATTGACTTTTAGTGTAAGTCAAAACGGATCAGTTTGCAATATCTTTTATTTTTTTGTTCGTGGTAATGCAAACAGATCCGTTCTGAACGGATACAAGCGTTTGCATTATAGGTGCGGATCCGTCTGTGCAGATACCAGACGGATCAGCACCTAAACGCAGGTGTGAAAGTAGCCTAACCCTGCTGCTGGTGGAGGGAGGTTGGGGGGGGGGCCCATGGTTCAGTTTTGCACCGGGGCCCCATGGATTGTGTGTACGCCACTGCTCCAGAGACATTACATATTATGTGGGGGTGAGGGGCTGGGAAAGTGTAAAAATGCCACTGATGAGAGGGAAGAGGGGGACACTGGGAGACATAACTTCTTGCTCTGTATAAAGTATAGGTGAGATAGTTGGTGGGCAAAGGTCTGTGAGGGGCTGGAACAACAGGGACACAAGATGTGCAGGAGCAGCAGCTTCAGGACTCTCCTAACTTCCCACTTCCCTCTCACAGTAACTTACCCCAGTTCTGCTGTGGGGAGTAGTGGGACCAGAGAAGAGGACTGAACTTTGTACTGGAGCAGGGGTCAAGTCCTGGGAAAAAAAGTGTGGGAACTCACCCAAGTGCCTCCGCGTGATGTCACGGCGTTCGCAAAGGGCAGGGGAGGTCGGCTGGAGCAAGCAAGTACTGTATTTTTTTCCCTATTAGACGCACCGGCCCATAAGACGCACCTAGGTTTTAGAGGAGGACAATAAGAAAAAAATATATTTCATTACACCTCAGGTCAGACCACCAATCAGACCCCCAATGTTAATCAGACCTCAGCTAACAGCCCCAATAAGATCCCCAATAAGACCTCAGATCAGATCTCAATATGAATGACCAACAATCAGACCACAGATAATAGCCCCTTGCCTCTCCATCAGCCCCCCCAGTGCCTCTCCATCAGCCCCCCCAGTGCCTCTCCATCAGCCCCCCCAGTGCCTCTCCATCACCCCCCCAGTGCCTCTCCATCAGCCCCCCCAGTGCCTCTCCATCAGCCCCCCCAGTGCCTCTCCATCAGCCCCCCCAGTGCCTCTCCATC
The DNA here is from genome assembly GCF_905171765.1 of Bufo bufo. NCBI lineage: Eukaryota > Metazoa > Chordata > Amphibia > Anura > Bufonidae > Bufo > Bufo bufo. The sequence continues at coordinate 257,176,876 of NC_053393.1, forward strand.
ACCCCCCCAGTGCCTCTCCATCAGCCCCCCCAGTGCCTCTCCATCAGCCCCCCAGTGCCTCTCCAACAGCCCCCCCCCAAGTGCCTCTCCATCAGCCCCCCCCAAGTGCCTCTCCATCAGCCCCCCCAGTGCCTCTCCATCAGCCCCCCCAGTGCCTCTCCATCAGCCCCCCCCAGTGCCTCTCTATCAGCCCCCCAGTGCCTCTCCATCAGCCCCCCCAGTGCCTCTCCATCAGCCCCCCCCCCAGTGCCTCTCCATCAGCCCCCCCAGTGCCTCTCATCAGCCCCCCCAGTGCCTCTCCATCAGCCCCCCCAGTGCCTCTCCATCAGCCCCCCCAGTGCCTCTCATCAGCCCCCCCCAGTGCCTCTCATCAGCCCCCCCCGCAGTGCCTCTCATCAGCCCACTGCCCATAATATATGAAAAAAAAAAAAAAAAACTTACCTCTCCTGGACGCAGACGTTCCTCTTCTCCTGCTGTCGGCTGTGCTGTGAAGGCTGCGCACAGCGTGACGTCACAGAGCGACTCACTCCTGTGCGCACTGCGCAGCCTGCAGAGCCGATAGCCGAGGACCAGGAAGCGGTGAGTACAAAGCCTTCACCGCTTCCTTCCTAGTCCTTTTTCCCTGAAACTTTGGGAACGGCGTTCCTGCCATGAAAAAAGTGCAGGAACGCCGTTCCCACCCGTTCCCCCTCGACTCGAGCCCTGTACTGGAGCCACAGTGACTCCATTATCTCCTGCTGCTGCCTCGGCTCCTCCAGCTCCGCCCCCTCCTCACACATGATGGAATATCACACTGCAGAGAGGAGGGGGGGGGAGCTGTCTGCTCATGTCGGGTCGGTGAAGTTTACTTTGGAGAAAGGAACAAGCGCTGAAAGGTATTGTGCTGTCCCTTTCACCAAAGTAAAATGATATGTATGCCAGTGCTGCAGTCCAGCACCTGATAACAGCCAGGCGCCTGAAAGAATAGTAACTGCCCTGCCCCTGCTGGTGGCTCTGGCTGTAGTATAAGCAGACAGGCAAGGGGCCCACCGGGCATTTCACCGGCTTCCCGGTGAGCCAGTCCGACCCTGTACAAGAGACCAGCATTCAGCAGATCAAATAGTCAACTCCTGCTGAAACAACTGTATTTGTGAGAATATTGTCTGTTCTGTCAGTGGTCCAGGTGGTCTAAAGGCAGGTTTACACTGCTCGATTATCGGGGGTGAACATTTGTATGAGCGTTCGTTCCTGATAATATACCTGTGCAAAGTTTTGTATGCGATTGCGTTGTTGCGTTTTTACCGCGCATGTGACATGCGTCCGCTACATTCACCTGTGACTGCAAAGACATATAAATACCACCAGCATGCATAGTTATGTTGGACATCTCCATTTTTTGGTGGAGTGGTTGTCGTGTGGTTGGTGTGTGTCTGGTATTGGATTTTCCTTTGCAAGATGTCCACTTTCACCCTGTCAACAACTGACCATGTCTTCTTGCATTGCTGGTCTTTCGCTGTTTTGGAGAGCAGCCAGAAATGATTAAGGAGGAACCGCGGAGGAAGCGTATGTGGGTGCATCCTATAATTTCGCAGCGGGCCAGCAAAGGTCTCTTTGTTGGCTTGTACTCTGACCTCCGTGCGCACCTTCAGAAGTTCTTCAATTTTTGCTGCATGTCGGGGGCTACCTTTGATCGGCTGTTAGGGGAGTTGAGGCCTGCCTTGACTTTCCAGGACACCAACATGCGGCGGAGTGTGTCACCCGAAGAACGTCTCATTATTACTTTAAGGTAAGACTATATATTATCAGACTCATACATGAATGACCCACTTTTTTGCAATACATAGCTGTTCGGTCTATGGCCTATGTCTTCTGAACTTTACCTGTTCTATGTATAAGTACTTAATAGTAGTAAACATGTATTGTATATAGTTATTTTTTAATCATAAACTGTGTGTGCTTTTGGGCCAACCACTTTGTATAAAGTCACTTGGTGTACTAACAAATAATTGATTAGTCACACCAGATTCCAGTTCCGCGGGGGTTAATTATTCAAATCTTGGCTGTAATGATGAGGATACTTCACCTGTGTGTATCTGGCAATGGTATGGAAGTTGATTTACCTAAATGCTCTTACTTTCTTTAAAGTATGCATGAATATAAAGTATTGAGTTCCAATCTTGGAGTATGGGCTGTTTTAATTTCAACTTGCCAGACACATTGCCATTAAATAATTTAAAGTAATGTACTAGATTTTTAAACTTGTGCTAAGTAGTGTATTAATTTATTTTTGTTTTGTTTCATTTCAGATATCTTGTGACAGGAAATTATTTTTCGTCGTCACATTTTGATTTTAGAATGGTGACCTCCACAATTGCTGGCGTGGTATGGGCTACATGTGCCGCCATTTGGTTGAGACTGAAGGCTTCAATGCTGCCACCTTCAACCAGGCAGCAGTGGCTTGATATAGCCCAGGGCTTCCTGGTGAGGGCTCAATTCCCAAATTGTATTGGTGCCCTTGACGAGAAGCACATACGGGTTAAGAAGCCACCAAACTCAGGGTCCCAATACTATAATTATAAGCAGTTTTTCTCAGTAGTTTTGTTGGCCTTGGCTGACACAAACTACAGGCTTATAATTGTAGATATTGGGTCCTATGGAAGTCCTGCAGATGCTCGCATCTTCAGGGCTTCCAGAATGTGTCGCTGGCTTCAGTCCAACCAACTGGACATACAGTACCACAGCCAGCAAACCTTCCTGGCTCAACTGGTCCACCAGCGCCTTATGTGGTTGTAGGGGACGAGGGCTTTTCCCTTTCAAGCCACCTCATGCAGCCCTTTCCTCGACGAGGTTTAGATGCCAAGAGGTGCAATTTTAATTATTGCTTAAGAAGAGCCATAAGATTTGTGGAGTGCGCCTTTGGTATTTTTTCTCATAAATGGCGTGTTTTCCTGTCGCCCATCCAGCTGGCCCCACAAAATGTCAATGTGGTGATCAAGGCGTGTGTAGTGCTGCATAACTACATACGCACCTATGAGTCAACACCTAATGAGGACGCCCATGTCTACAGTCCACCATCAGGAAGAGACACTTTACTACTTGAAGGATCTGGATCTGCTGGACTGAGAGTGCAGGAATTATTTTCTGATTATTTTATGTCCCCTATCCATTCTTTCCCTTTTCAGCAGTAGACCTTGACTCCTGGACGTTTATTTTTGCCAGGTTTTTGTTTTACCTGGATGGATATCTTTTAGTTAGCTTTTGTTTTTCGTAGTTAGGGACTCGCAAGATAATGAGGACCCTTGACGTGGGTTGTGAGCTTACATATTTTGCTTACATATACAGTATGGTCCATAAATATTGGGACATGGACACAATTCTAACATTTTTGGCTCTATACACCACCACAATGGATTTTAAATGAAATGAACTAGATGTGCTTTAACTGCAGACTGTCAGCTTAATTTGAGGGTATTTACATCCAAATCAGGTGAACGGTGTAGGAATTACAACAGTTTGCATATGTATGCAATGAGCAGGACACTGGGTCAGTGGGCATGCTACTATGCAGTGGGTCAGATTTAGGTGTAACTAAGTTCGTGACGCCAGTTGCAGCTTGCGCAGGTACTGTAGAAGGGCCCTTTAAGATGGTATAGCTCATGTACTAGGTTAGGAATGCCTGAGGGGGATATTGTCTCTGTATTGTGTCACAGTGTCTCCTACCTTAGTACGGCTGGACTCCTGTATCCTGGCTCACATGCAACAAATTGAGTGTTGTAAATAGGAGGAATTATGGAATTCTACACAGAGAATAGGGTCCAACTTGTCTTTACTTGAGGTTATCTTATGCAGCTTTAGATCCATACAATGTTACAGCAATAGTCTTGGGTCCCAGCAGGTGTTGGCAATATGTGGCAGGAATTATATATATATTCTGCATCTGAACATACGCCTTTAAGAGTCTGGCAGGTATCTATCTTCTGCTCTGTCTGTAGTCTGCTTGCTTTGGGCCTGACTAGCTATGGAGGTACTTATCTTCTCCTTGTATTTGGAATCTGTTACTTACAGGACTGCTCGCAGGTGGTTTCTTCCTGGAGATCTAGTAGTTCTGAAGATGGCTGCTTTCTTTGTCATCCAGCTGAGGTAAGGAACTCAGTCTGGGAAGGTTGCTTTGGGCCTCAGGTTAGGCCTGAATCCTTTGTTGGGATCTCTGTTTCTGGGAGCTCCTATTCACACAGCCTACCCCAACAGGGGGTGGCTGGTACACTGCCTAGAACATTCTATCCTCCCTCTGAAGTAGGATCTGGGAACATTCCACTCCTCCTCAGATAGGGGGAACTAGCCTGGAATGGTATATTCCAGTCTCGGTATACTAACTGGCTTTATTCTGTCTACATATTGCTGCCACCTGCTGGTGTACATTTGGAATTACAGCAAATATATTCAATACAGACATAGAAATGGCATACAATATAAATACAAGGTCAGGATACACAAGATGACAACACATCTACACTTTAACATCATATAGCCGTGTGAAGAGAGTTTAGTGACATACTCTGAGATGTTACATGTGCCTCCCACTTGTTAAGGAACCAAAAGTAATGGGACATAATTATAATCATAAATCAAACTTTCACTTTTTAATACTTGGTTGCATATCCTTCGCATTCAATTACAGCCTGAAGTCTGGAACGGATAGACATCACCAGACGCTGGGTTTCATCCCTGGTGATGCTCTGCCAGGCCTCTACTGCAACTGTCTTCAGTTCCTGCTTGTTCTTGGGGAATTTTCCCTTCAGTTTTGTCTTCAGCAAGTGAAATGCATGCTCAATCGGATTCAGGTCAGGTGATTGACTTGGCTATTGCATAATATTCCACTTCTTTAATTTAAAAAACTCTTTGGTTGCTTTTGCAGTATGCTTTGGGTCATTGTCCATCTGCACTGCGAAGCGCCGTCCAATGAGTTCTGAAGCATTTGGCTGAATATGAGCAGATAATATTGCGCGTAACACTTCAGAATTCATCCTGCTGCTTTTGTCAGCAGTCACATCATCAAGAAATACAAGAAAACCAGTTCCATTGGCAGCCCACGCCATGACACTACCACCACAATGCTTCACTGATGAGGTGGTATGCTTAGGATTATAAACAGTTCCTTTGCTTCTCCATACTCTGCTCTTTCCATCACTCTGGTACAAGTTGATCTTGGTCTCATCTGTCCATAGGATGTTGTTCCAGAACTGTGAAGGCTTTTTTAGATGTCATTTGGCAAACTCTAATCTGGCCTTCCTGTTTTTGAGGCTCACCAATGGTTTACATCTTGTGGTGAACCCTCTGTATTCACTCTGGTGAAGTCTTCTCTTGATTGTTGAATTTGACACACATACACCTACCTCCTGGAGAGTGTTGTTGATCTGGCCAACTGTTGTGAAGGGTGTTTTCTTCACCAGGGAAAGAATTCTTCGGTCATCCACCACAGTTGTTTTCCGTGGTCTTCCGGGTCTTTTGGTGTTGCTGAGCTCACCAGTACGTTCCTTCTTTTTAAGAATGTTCCAAACAGTTGTTTTGGCCACGCCTAATGTTTTTGCTATCTCTCTGATGGGTTTGTTTTGTTTTTTTCAGCATAATGATGGCTTGCTTCACTGATAGTGACAGCTCTATGGATCTCATCTTGAGAGTTGACAGCAACAGATTCCAAATGCAAATAGCGCACTTGAAATGAACTCTGGACCTTTTTTCTGCTCATTGTAATTGGGATAATGAGGGAATAACACACACCTGGCCATGTAACAGCTGAAAAGCCAATTGTCCCATTACTTTTGGTCCCTTAACAAGTTGGAGGCACATATGCAAACTGTTGTAATTCCTACACCGTTCACCTGATTTGGATGTAGATACCCTCAAATTAAAGCTGACAGTCTGCAGTTAAAGCACATCTTGTTAATTTCATTTCAAATCCATTGTGGTGGTATATAGAGCAACAAATCTTAGAATTGTGTCGATGTCCCAATATTTATGGACCTGACTGTATATTGTTTACAACACCGTATGTGAAATATGTACTAATACCTCATTCCTACACATTTTGTACATTTTGCTACACATGTATGCGTGCTTTCCCATCATCATTAATAAAGTTGGACTTAACTCCATTTGTATTGTGTTTACTATAGTGTGCCTGAAAAGGACATTATATTGTGGAGAATATGATATGTATATATGTATAAAAATTCAAAATATGTTGAATAAAGTTTGGAAAAGTTAAGATATAGGTGAAATATACATTTATAATAGTCTGTGTACAGTTATCTTCAAAACAATCTAAACAAGTATATATATATATATATATATATATATATACGGTAGTTAAGTGTGTTTGGGTAAGATTACTGTATAGTATATTACTATACAGTATATCTTACAATACAGTATACTTACAGTACTATAGTATTGTACTTTAGTAATAAACAATACAACACTATACAGTAGACTATTATTAATGTTGGGTATGTGTTGGTGATACATAAATATGCAATGTATATAATAAAGAGAAATAACAATATAACTCTGTTAAATAAAACTTGGTTTATTATAACATAAATGTATTAGTCATATCGACTTTTTATATAATAATACTGTTTTTAAAATAAAAAAAAGATAACGTTAACATTTACAGATGGCGAGGGTGGGGCCTGAAACTGTGGCCCAGGGTAGGCTGGTTGGGAAGGAGGGCCAGAGTACTGTGATGGGCCAGGTTGAGATGGCAGACTGCCCATATGCTGAATCAACATTATAATGTGGGCCATATGGGCGAGTAGGTGGCCCATAATCTCCCCTTGGAGGGTAGAATTGTGGAGGAGGCGGTGGTGGAGGCTGTGAGGCCTAGGAAAATAGCATTTGCTGGGGGCCATACAAGTTTCCATTGCGGCGCCAATTTTCTAGGGCCCAGTCAGGTCGTTGGGGGGAGTGGCTGCATCCAGAACGATATTGAGAGCTGATTGTGTTCTCAATACTCGTTCTGAAGGCAGCCGGCTTAAATACAAGGCCAGACTACGGGCATAAAGGTCAAACTGATCCTCCTGCCAGGCTCTCGATAAATAATCAAGAACCTGAGTATTGATGTTAGCCTCAGCAGGAGCCACTGCCCGTCGTCTGGCCCTGCTGGGTAGAGCCAAAGGGGTGGGGGGGAATCTGCTCCCGAAACAGGTGGTGGCCTGGATGGCGCCGTGCTTGGTCCTGGTGCAGTTTCCACCTGTACTGGACCAGAGGGAGTGTCTTCCTCACAAGCACTTGACAGCTGTGGTGCAGACTCCTCCTCTTCCTCCTGCAGGTTGTCTTCTGTTCTTTAAAAATAATACAAAAATAGTACATTAGTAGATTAACAGTATTTTCGTTTATTACTATTCACGTCACATATTACTATAATCCTCAAATTATTTATAGCACATAGTACTACATGAACTGCACAACATATTACATTTTGGAAATTAGTGTCATAGCTGCCCATAAAAACAAATCCTAATCCACTTTTCATGTTGTTCACCAACTTTTGCTCATGTAAAGGAGTAATTTTTATGGTTGCTATTGATTTGCAAAAATGCCTTTTGAACATGAACATATTTAACCTATATAGCATTAAAGGGGTTTTCTCATCTCAGACAATGGGGGCATATCGCTAGGATATGCCCCCATTGTCTTATAGGTGGGGGTCCCGCACCTATATCGAGAACGGAGCCCTGAAAGTGAAGGAGAGCGCACTGCGCATGTGGGAGAGGTGGGGATTAGCGCTTGGTGGTGGACGGACGGATAGGGAAGATAACATATGACATGTGCTATGCTAGGGAGGATAACATATGACATGTCCTATGCTAGGGAGGATAACATATGACATGTGCTATGCTAGGGGAGATAACATATGACATGTGCTATGCTAGGGAGGATACAAAAAGAAAAATATGTGATCTGCACACCCTTTTGTGGTGGGTGCTCGTAGAGGACATGTGTCAATTGGTTCCAAAGAGATATCCACGGCACACCATATGTTCTTCATCAGAAAATTTTTAATGCATAGTAATTTTTAGTAATTTTACATCACTTTTGTTTCGTCCAGAGCAAATGATAACGCATAACAATTGATCTAGCAGTGCAACCCAACATTTCGGTCGGTTGTCGACCTTTGTCAAGGGATCTGTGGCTAGAATATTTCCCAATGCGCTCTGGAGAACATATTGGTATGCTAAGGAGGATAACATGACATGTGCTATGCTAGGGAAGATAACATATGACATGTGCTATGCTAGGGAAGATAACATATGACATGTGCTATGCTAGGGAGGATAACATATGACATGTGCTATGCTAGGGAGGACAGCAAGGATCACACATGTGTACATTGGCTACTTACCCAAATTCTGGCGACTTTTCCCATGTGTTTTATCCCAGATGGTTGAAAAAAGCTCCTTGGTTATTTCCACCCAGGCCTCATATTTTTTGTAACGATCGTAGTAGTCCCCACTCCGTGTATCCCGGATGCAGTACCCTCTCTTGGACGAGGACTATCAGCCTCTCTACATCCATAAGCCGTGGTGTCCTCTGCATGGCTTTTTTGATAAAGCAATGGTCCGCAAGGGCTGGAAAAGTGTGCTGCAAACAAACTCCTGCCTCATGTGCTGCCTGGAGCCAGACACTGAGCAACTCAACTTCCTGTCTTAAATCCATTCTGTGTTGTTAAGTTACTTGCGTTAAAAATTCAACACATGCCATTCGGATGCAATGCGATTTTCACACAGCCCCATTCATTTCTATGGAGCTTGCGTTGCGTTAAAAAATGCATAAAACATAGCATGCTACGATTTTCACGCAACGCACAAGTGATGCGTGAAAAACAACGCTCATGTACTGTACACAGCTCCATAGAAATGAATGGACCCGGATTCAGTGCGGGTGCAATGCGTTCACCTCACGCATTGCACCCGCGCGGAAATCTCGCCCGTGTGAAAGAGGCCTTAGTATTTTTTCCAGGGCCACTTTAAGTTCCCAGTCCGCCCCTGCATCAGGGTATGGGCCCAGCAGTAAATGACACCTTACCATTGTTATCTACATAAATGACTAGGCTACTGTATGCTTCACTAAGGAAACCATTTCAACACCGAGCGGGAGGATTTCTAATGACATATGTGTTCATCAGTGCACATTTCACTGACTTCTCTCAAGCCTCGTCACATACAGAACATCACACGCACATAGGTGCAATCAGATTATTACAGTAATGTGCAATTTCCTGTTTGGACTGCATTCAATAACATTAACTCCTTGGTGACTGGGATCTTTGGAAATCCTCATGAACAGATACTATATTATATTTTAGTCCAACTTTGGTATAAGTCTATTTTATTTTTACATATTATTAAAGCGGTTTTCCACTCCATCACTATTCATGGTCTATCCTCAGGATAGGTCATCGAGGTCTGATTGGAGGGGTTCCGACAACACTCACCCTGCCAGTCAGCTGTTCTACAGTTGCATCGGTGTCAGAACTGCACAGCTCCATACATTGTGTGTAGTAGACGTGTGTAGTATTACTGCAGCACAGCTCCCACTGAAGTGAATATAAGCAGCACTGCAGTTACAAGCTCCATCCACTACATAAAGGATGGCGCCGTGTACTTCCGATGCTGAAGCTACTGCAAAACGGCTGATCGGATCCTCTGATATATATACATATATATACAGTATCATTTTATCTCTGTACCTAGAGCCTTCATAGGCAACTAAGGTGCACACAAAAGGCTGTGTTCACATTATGTGTGAATAATAGATTCAATCAGGGCTGGCCTTAGGTGTTCAGGCGCCCTGTGCGAGCTAATCTTGGGGGGCCCCCCCCCCCCCCCTTTCCCCTGTTCACCTAAACATACACAAAGAGGAAAACAATCTTTGTAACAGTTTTTTTTAATTACAGATAATTTAAGTGCAAGTGCAAACAAGTACAATCATACCCAGTGTCACCCATAGCCAGTCTCCTGCCCCCCTTAATCATACCCTGTCACCTTTGCCCAGTCCCCTGCCCCCCTTAATCATACCCAGTGTCACCCAGAGCCAGTCCCCTGCCCCCTCAATTAGACCCCGCCTCCCTTAAATTAAGGGTGACAGACACTGGGTATGATTAAGGGGGCAGGGGACTGGATAAGGGTGACACTGGGTATGATTAAGGGGCAGGGGAGTGGCTTTAGTTGACACTGGGTATGATTAAGGGGGGCAGGGGACTGGGCAAAGGTGACCAGGTATGATTAAGGGGGGCAGGAGACTGGCTATGGGTGACACTGGGTATGATTAAGGGCCAGGGGACTGGCTTTAGTTGACACTGGGTATGATTAAGGGGGGCAGGGGACTGGGTAAAGGTGACCAGGTATGATTAAGGGGGGCAGGAGACTGGCTATGGGTGACACTGGGTATGATTAAGGGCCTTAATCATACCCAGTGTCACCCATAGCCAGTCTCCTGCCCCCCTTAATCATACCCTGTCACCTTTACCCAGTCCCCTGCCCCCTTAATAATACCCAGTGTCAACCAAAGCCAGTCCCCTGCCCCTTAATCATACCCAGTGTCTGTCACCCTTATCCAGTCCCCTGCCCCCTCAATCATACCCAGTGTCAACCAAAGCCAGTCCCCTGTCCTTAATCATACCCAGTGTCTGTCACCCTTATCCAGTCCCCTGCCCCCTTAATCATACCCAGTGTCTGTCACCCTTATCCAGTCCCCCGCCCCCCTTAATTAGACCCTGCCCCCATTTAATGAAAGATATTTGGTAAAAAAAAAAACATAACAAAAAAAAACAATAAGACCAGGTACTCACTATTTGAAGTCTTCTGCTCCCTCCCTGTCTGCAGAGCACCGGCCGCCGCCCTCACACATTGAGCGGATCCTTCCGCGGCTCTCTGTGAAGGCGCAGCACTTGGATGCTGCGCCTGCGCCCCTAAGCTCCTCCTCCACGCTCCGGAACCTGACCTGGCAGCTGCAGCGGCTCAGCTCGCCAGGCTCGCCTCACACAATCTCGGGCCGGCCTGCTGTAAGAGACCGACTGCGAGCTGTGTTGGCTGCCGGGCGCCCCTGTTGCCATGGCGCCCTGTGCGCCCGCACAGCTCGCACACCCCAAAGGCCAGCCCGGGATTCAATGTATGAACCAAGAAAGCTCCCAGTGTATACTGGATGTACCCATAGGCTCAAACAAGTGTCTTTAAGGCAGGTATGTATTGTCTGTCCTATTCGTAATGGAACCTTTAACCTCTTTCCATCATCCGCCGTATGTACAGCAGAAGTCGGGTCTTTGAACATGGCTCCCGCTCAAATGCTGAAACCCAAAGGCAATGTCTGTGATTGCCCATAATGCTGATCACAGATATTTAACCCCACAGATACCATGGTCAATTGGGATGACAGCATCTGATAGGTCTTTCTCTGGAAGCGTTGCACCCCCGGGTCCTGAGTGTCTCCCTTCTTGCACCAAGATTGTGGGAGCCATTCGGTTGCTGTAGCAGCGTTGGGCCTTCTGAATGCTCCGAGGCCACCCAAAGCTATGTTCCTATGGAGCCCATAGGAACATAATGAAACTCCCATAGGCTGCAATGGTAATTCACTGCTGTCTAATGCTTCATTCTCACGTCAGTGTTTTGGTCAGTGATTTCCATCAGTGATTTTTAGCCAAAACCAGGTGCGGCTCTAAACTCAGAACAGGTGCAGATCTTTCCTTTATACCTTATCTCTGTGGAGGCTCCAATCCTGGTTTTGTCTTACAATCACTGATGGAAATCACTGACCAAACACTGAAGTGTGAATTAGGCTTTAGAGAGAAGAGGATTGCATGTTTAAGTTTTTAAATAAAAAAGTTTTAAAAATAAAAAATAAAAATATATGTTAAATTTCAAATCACCCTACTTTCCCTAAATTAAAAATAAAACATCATACACATCATTAGCTCTGTTGTGTCGCAAATGCCCATACTATTAAAATATACATGTATTTGTATATATACAGTATCAATTGCCCCGCAAAAAATTAGCCCCCATACAACTCCATATATGGAAATATAAATATGGTGATTCAAAGGGAAAAAAGTTTTTGTTTTATAGTATTAAAACACGAGAAAAACTAAATAACAGTTGTATCGCTGTAATCGTACTGACCTGGAGAATTAAGGTAACAAGTCAGTTTTACTGCATAGGAAACACTGCAAAAATGAATGAAACCCATAAAAAGTGAATTTTTTTCAATTTCACCCCATTAGAATTTTTTTCCAGATTCCCACTATATTGTATGCAATATTTAATGCTACTATTATAAAGTACAAATTAGGTCTCATGCACATGAATATACACTGCCTGTCCAAAAAAAAAGTCGCCACCTGGATTTAACTAAGCAAATAGTTATGAGCCTCCTATTGGATAATTACTGCATGGGCGATTATCTTTCACCCGGCAACAAGTTATTTAACCCCAACTGGTGCAATGAGTTGCTTTTCATTTCTTAAACAACCATGTCGAAAGACACATCTCGTGGTCGTGGAAAAGATGTTAGTCTGTTTGAGAAGGATCAAATCATTGGCATGCATCAAGCAGAGAAAACATCTAAGGAGATTGCAGAAACTACTAAATTGGGTTAAAGACTGTCCAACGCATTATTAAAAACTGGAAGGATAGTGGGGAACCATAGTATTCGAGGAAGAAATGGGGGCGGTAAAAAATCCTGAATGATCGTGATCGGCAATCACTGAAACGTTTGGTGAAATCAAATCGAAGAAAAACAACAGTAGAACTCAGGGCTATCATTAATAGTGAAAGTAAGAGCATTTCCACACGCACAATGTGAAGGGAACTCAAGGGATTGGGACTGAACAGCTGTGTAGCCGTAAGAAAACCAGTAATCAGTGAGGCAAACCAGAAAAAAAGGCTTCAATTTTCTAGGGAGCATAAAGATTGGACTCTGGAGCAATGGAAGAAGGTCATGTGGTCTGATGAGTCAAGATTTACCCTGTTCCAGAGCGATGGGCGCATCAGGGTAAGAAGAGAGGCAGATGAAGTGATCCATCATGCCTAGTGCCTACTGTACAAGCCTGTGGGGGCAGTGCTATGATCTGGGGTTGCTGCCGTTGGTCAGGTCTAGGTTCAGCAGTATGTGCTCCAAGAATGAGGTCAGCTGACTACCTGAACATACTGAATGACCAGGTTATTCCATCAATGGATTTTTTCTTCCCTGATGGCACGGGCATATTCCAAGATGACAATGCCAGGATTCATCGGGCTCAAATTGTAAGAGTGTTTCAGGGAGCATGAGACATCATTTTCACACATGGATTGGCCACCACAGAGTCCAGACCCCATTGAGAATCTTTGGGATGTGCTGGAGAAGGCTTTGCGCAGCAGTCAGACTCTACCATCATCAATGCAAGATCTTGGTGAAAAATGAATGCAACACTGGATGGAAATAAATCTTGTGACATTGCAGAAGCTTATTGAAACAATGCCACAGCGAATGCGTGCCGTAATCAAAGCTAAAGGCTTTTTTTTTTGTGGCGACTTCTTTTGGACAGGCAGTGTACACTCACCTAAAGAATTATTAGGAACACCATACTAATACGGTGTTGGACCCCCTTTTGCCTTCAGAACTGCCTTAATTCTACGTGGCATTGATTCAACAAGGTGCTGATAGCATTCTTTAGAAATGTTGGCCCATATTGATAGGATAGCATCTTGCAGTTGATGGAGATTTGAGGGATGCACATCCAGGGCACGAAGCTCCCGTTCCACCACATCCCAAAGATGCTCTATTGGGTTGAGATCTGGTGACTGTGGGGGCCATTTTAGTACAGTGAACTCATTGTCATGTTCAAGAAACCAATTTGAAATGATTCGAGCTTTGTGACATGGTGCATTATCCTGCTGGAAGTAGCCATCAGAGGATGGGTACATGGTGGTCATGAAGGGATGGACATGGTCAGAAACAATGCTCAGGTAGCCCGTGGCATTTAAACAATGCCAAATTGGCACTAAGTGTGCCCAGAAAACATCCCCCACACCATTACACCACCACCACCAGACTGCAAAGTGGTAACAAGGCATGATGGATACATGTTCTCATTCTGTTTACGCCAAATTCGGACTCTACCATTTGAATGTCTCAACAGAAATCGAGACTCATCAGACCAGGCAACATTTTTCCAGTCTTCAACAGTCCAACTTTGGTGAGCTCCTGCAAATTGTAGCCTCTTTTTCCTATTTGTAGTGGAGATGAGTGGTACCCGGTGGGGTCTTCTGCTGTTGTAGCCCATCCGCCTCAAGGTTGTGCGTGTTGTGGCTTCACAAATGCTTTGCTGCATACCTCGGTTGTAATGAGTGGTTATTTCAGTCAACGTTGCTCTTTTATCAGCTTGAATCAGTCGGCCCATTCTCCTTTGACCTCTAGCATCCACAAGGCATTTTTGCCCACAGGACTGCCGCATACTGGATGTTTTTCCCTTTTCACACCATTCTTTGTAGACCCTAGAAATGGTTGTGCGTGAAAATCCCAGTAACTGAGCAGATTGTGAAATACTCAGACCGGCCCGTCTGGCACCAACAACCATGCCACGCTCAAAATTGCTTAAATCACCTTTCTTTCCCATTCTGACATTCAGTTTGGAGTTCAGGAGATTGTCTTGACCAGGACCACACCCCTAAATGCATTGAAGCAACTGCCATGTGATTGGTTGACTAGATAATTGCATTAATGAGAAATAGAACAGGTGTTCCTAATAATTCTTTAGGTGAGTGTATATGCCCAGTGCCAATTCTGTGGACCACAAATAGCGGTCCGCAATGTATGGGCACGGTTCGTGTGCACACTGTTTGCGGATGCAGATCCATTCACTTGAATAAGTCCACGATCTGCACGATACGTTTTACACAGCAAAATAATAGGACGTGTTCTATTTTTTTGAGGTGCGGAGGCACAGATGATAAAAGAGTTAAAATGAAAACTGTATGTAAAGACAAGCAATGTTCATGAGTGGATGTGACCAGCTGACAGATCTCACTGGAGACGTTTCTAGACAGTTGTAAATGACATTTCTCACTACAATAGAAGATGACAAATGTGTGCAGAGAAATCAATAGGGTTCATTGTAATGTGAGTGGAGCCTCAGGTTATCTGTCGACATACTGGAAGTAGCCTGTACATGCTGATTTCACCCTTTACAGGTCTATTTCTAACATTTTCTTTACATGCAGAAATGTCTGAAAACTGTGGTTAAAGGGGTTCTCCAGGCTTTTAAAATGGATGACCTATCCTCAGCATAGGTCCTCAATGTCAGATCTCTCTTCCTGTCTGCTGTTGCTGTCTATGGTCTTTGCGTGCGCCATCTCCTCATACTGCTGAACGGCAGAGGTGCCAGATGTCAGACCCCCATTGTTCTGATATTGATGGCCTATCCTGAGGATAGGTCATCAATATTAAAATCCTGGAAAACCCCTTTAAAATCCTACATAAGGCCTCATGCACACGACTGTATGTGTTTTGCGGTCCGCAAAAAAACGGATGATGTTCCATATGGCATCCTTTTTTTTTTTGCGGATCCATTTTTTTTGCGGATCCATTGTGATAATGCCTATCCTTGTCCGCAAACTAGAAAAAAATAGGACATGCACTTTTTTTTTTGCAGAGCAACGGAACAGACATACTGATGCAGACAGCACACGGTGTGCTGTCCGTCTTTTTTGCGGACACATTGAAATGAATGGGTCCGCATTCGGACACAGAAACAAAATACGGTCGTGTGCATGAGGCCTAATACTGTGACATTTAATGCATGCTGGGAATTCGAAAAACCTCAGCATACTGTATTGAATACTTAGTGCACACTGGGAATGCTTGACAAAGCTGCCATGTCTGAATATAACCTAAGGGTGCATTCACACTACCTTATTTTGCGGCCCTCAAAAAATACGGATGAATTCCATGTGACGACTGTGTTGCATCCGTTTTTTTTTGCAGACCCATTGTAAAAATGACTATTCTTGTCTGTAAAATTGACAGGAATAGGACATGTACTATCTTTTTGTGGGAATGCGGAACGGATATACGGATGTGGACAGCACACGGTGTGTTGTCCGCATTTTTTGCGGCTCCAATGAAATGAATGGGTCCACATCCAATCCATAAAAATTGGTCATCTAAATGGGGCCTAAAATGTGTTTTCCAGCTTTCAAAGTACCTAATACTCGCGTCAGAAATTGGCTGCTGCGGTCAGGTGTTGGTACCGCAGTGTCGGAGACCAGTGCGGGACCGTTGGTGCTGGAATGATGGAAACATGTTCAATTTTTTTTTTGCGGTGCGGAGGCACGGAACGAAATCCCAAGTCAATGTATCTGCATCTGTGATACGGAGTGCACAGGGCCGGTGCCTGTATATTGCGGACCTGTATATTGGGGGATTTAACATTGGTAGTTGCTTGTTATATTGTACCATCTCCATGTGGAAATGTAGACCATGGCCCTGATTTACTAATGTCACTGCGCCTAGAATATGTCTGAAAAGTGGTGCAAATTGGCATAATTTGATGTAACTAGGGTTGCTCAAACTTTGTTTCTATCTTGCCTAAAGAAGGGGGAGGGGCTTATTAGGGAGGGGTTATTGGGAAAAGAGGTGTGTCCTAATTGCACCACAATTCTAGTGTAAAATTCTATCTCTGAGGGCTCATGCACACGAACATATCTTCATTCCATGTGCGGAACCATTAATTTCAATGGGTCCGCAAAAAAACGGATGGTACTCCGATTTCTGTATGTCCGTATTTCCGTTCCACAAAAAAATAGAACATGTCCTATTAATCTCTGCATTATGGACAAGGATAGTACTGTTCTATTAGGGGCCAGCTGTTCCGTTCCGCAAAATACGGAATGCACACAGACGTCTTCCGTATTTTTTGCGGACTGCAAAATACTAACGGTCTTGAGCATGAACCCTAAGGCTCATGCACATGAGCGTGTTTGCCCCATGCCCGTATTGCGAACCACAAATGACAGCAACCCATCCTGTATTGCAGACAGCAACCCATAGTCTTGAATGGGTCGACAATCCTCAAGGTACGGAGCAGAGCGGAGGCACGGATTGGAAGCCCACGGATGCCCTACGGAACATGTTCTATTTTTTTGCGGTGCAGACCATCTCTTGCGGATCTCGTACTCATTAAAGTCAGTGGGTCCGCATCCACAATATGGATACAAGCACACACACTTGTATGCATGAACCTTTAGCCAACCAATAGGTGGTATAGAGCAAGACAACCGTGCCTAGCTGTGCACCACATCTATCATCCAGCCTCAGCCCCTGTGATAAATCTGGTGCAGGTCTAGGCAGCCTGTCTAAGCCTCCGCCATCTATAGGATTAGGAAATCTGACCCCACATATGTGTTGCTTTTGTTCACTTGGTGGACATACACATTGGAAAAATCTCACGGGTCCGCACATAGATTCGCCCCTGCAGCTAATCCACCGTGGTCAGCTCATGGTAAAAACATGAAGAGGTGTCATGACTCTTCATAATGCAGATTTCAAATCTATGCAGAAAAAAACATGGCCGTATGAACAGTAACACCGATTGCCACTGCACTCCATGAGGCGCAAACCTCGGCACCGAATATGCACCTAAATCCATTTGAAATTACCACCATGCAAATATTCTCTATGTTTATTTGCCATGAAATCCATGACAGACATCTGAGGGTGACCATCGGATTTCTGCCACGGATCCACCCGATTCAATAGGGCTAATCTGCCACAAGAAATAGGTACTTTTGGATCCATGCATGGGAAAATCTGTGCCGTATGGACTGCTGCCTGCAATCCACCATCCACAACAACTCCATCATAGAGCCATTAAAAACAGTGGAGAGAAAAGTCTTGCCTCTGCCAAAAAATCGGGACTTCTGAATGGACACTGGAAACGCACCAAGAACCTTATAGGAAAAAATAATAATTACCATGTGAACATGGAGTCAATTTCCTCAGTGGATTTTTCTGATACCCGGCCGGTAACTCACTAGCCAATTTAGTGTCCCTGACGATGCCGGTAATTTTTTTCTACCGGTGATTGCCGGTATTTTTCTATATGGACTGTTACTAATGAGCGCTACCATTGTGGAACGCTTATTAGTTCAGTCTTTGTCCCCCCCCCCCCTACTTGTGTTAAGAAAGAAAGAAACACACCTAATCCATTTGATTGCACCGCAGTGAACACTCACTGCTGACTGGACGCTCAGGACAGGACCTGCTAAATGTCATCCCGCTGGAGTGCAGGTCCTGTCCTGAGCTTCCAGTGAGCAGTGAGTGTTCAATGCGGTGCAATCAAATTGAGTTTTTTTTTTTGCACAAGCAGAGAAGAAGGGGCATTACTAATTTTGGGGTACACTAATGGGGGCATTACTAGTACTGGGGGGCAGGGCCGGCTTTAGAGCGGCAATTGCCCAGGGCCCCCATCCCTAAATGGGGCCCCCTGTTGAGCTGCCCAGCCAGATGTCATCTGTGGAAGAGAGTGGGCGGCCGCACCTGAGAGGAGTGAAGACGCTGGGTGATGTATCCATAGCACCAGCCCCATTCCCCTCTCTCACCAGAGGCCCTGCACTGTGATGGCCTCCTCTAGCCAGCTCCCGCGGTTCACTAGGTCCCTGGTGAGTTCAGAATGTCACCCTCTTATGACCTGACATATTTGCTGCTGGTTCCTCTCTCCTCTATGTGCTGCAGTAAATGACAAGGGCAGACATAACCTGATAGGTGCAGCTAGACAGTCCAGACCCCGGACTAACAGGAGGGGAGGCAGCCTTCAGAGAATATACAGGACCTGTCCTCTGCACCCCCCCCCCCCCCACCTGTTATTTTAACTATTTGCTGCCTGTTTAAATGAAATGTAATATTTATAATGTATCTAATGCTTGTCTTTCTCACAAATATCTTGTTTTTCTACATCCTCTATCTACCCATATACCTTTATCATCTGTATTTCTCATATCTACCAGTATCTATCTATATCCTATCTATCTATCTATCTATCTATCTATCTAATATTATCTATCTATTTTAGGACGGCGCACAGGACCGTCGTTGACGGAAGGTATGTGTCACCGAGGTTCCTGGCCTCGGTGGAGTAAGAGCCAGTTTTCATGTGTCAGCAGTAGTTGCTGTTTGACACCTTGCTATTTAGTATAGCTGTATAGCTGATCCGGGACGGCTCTTACTGGGATTAGTCAAAGTGCTGGGTGGCTGACTACTCACCACGTTCCAGGCCGGATCTTGACTGGCCTATATAAAAAACCCAGCCAGCAGTGTCAGCTGGTGGTAATTACCTCTCTCTCTGACAGAGGAGCTCTGGCAATCGCTGGATTGGGATCTGAGCCGTGTGCTAGGCTGGAGGCCTGAATTTGGGAGGTCTGCTTTGTCCTGAGCAATGCCGATCGAGTGTGAACTGACACCTAGGATAACAGGTTTTGCTGTATGAACTGTCTAGGTGTGAACGAACACCAAAACTGCAAATGGACTGTTGTACTGTTTTGTTGCCATAAGTGTGAATACAACGCTGAGGTTTTTGAGTTACAAACTTGTCTTTGCCTCTATACTGTGTCCGCTTGTCCTGTCTACCAGAGCGAATCCCCACACTATCTATCTAATATTATCTATCTATCTATCTATCTCTATATCTAATATTATCTATCTATCTATCTATCTATCTCTATATCTAATATTATCTATCTATCTATCTCTATATCTAATATTATCTATCTATCTATCTATCTAATATCATCTATCTATCTATCTAATATTATCTATCTATCTATCTATCTCTATATCTAATATTATCTATCTATCTCTATATCTAATATTATCTATCTATCTATCTATCTCTATATCTAATATTATCTATCTATCTATCTATCTATCTATCTATCTCTATATCTAATATTATCTATCTATCTATCTATCTCTATATCTAATATTATCTATCTATCTATCTATCTAATATTATCTATCTATCTATCTATCTATCTATCTATCTCTATATCTAATATTATCTATCTATCTATCTCTATATCTAATATTATCTATCTATCTATCTATCTAATATCATCTATCTATCTATCTATCTATCTATCTAATATTATCTATCTATCTATCTCTATATCTAATATTATCTATCTATCTCTACAGGGAGTGCAGAATTATTAGGCAAATGAGTATTTTGACCACATCATCCTCTTTATGCATGTTGTCTTAACATAGTAACATAGTAACATAGTAACATAGTAGTAACATAGTAACATAGTACATAAGGCCGAAAAAAGACATTTGTCCATCCAGTTCGGCCTGTCATCCTACAAGTTGATCCAGAGGAAGGCAAAAAAACCCTGTGAGGTAGAAGCCAATTTTCCTCACTTTAGGGGAATAAAAAATTCCTTCCCGACTCCAATCAGGCAATCAGAATAACTCCCTGGATCAACGACCCCTCTCTAGTAGCTATAGCCTGTAATATTATTACACTCCAGAAATACATCCAGGCCCCTCTTGAATTCCTTTATTGTACTCACCATCACCACCTCCTCAGGCAGAGAGTTCCATAGTCTCACTGCTCTTACCGTAAAGAACCCTTTTCTATGTTTGTGTACAAACCTTCTTTCCTCCAAACGCAGAGGATGTCCCCTCGTCACAGTCACAGTCCTGGGGATAAATAGATGATGGGATAGATCTCTGTACTGCCCCCTGATATATTTATACATAGTAATTAGATCTCCCCTCAGTCGTCTTTTTTCTAACGTGAATAACCCTAATTTTGATAATCTTTCAGGGTACTGTAGTTGCCCCATTCCAGTTATTACTTTAGTTGCCCTCCTCTGGACCCTCTCCAGCTCTGCTATGTCTGCCTTGTTTACAGGAGCCCAGAACTGTACACAGTACTCCATGTGTGGTCTGACCAGTGATTTGTAAAGTAGTAGGAATATGTTCTCATCACGGGCATCTATGCCCCTTTTGATGCAACCCATTATCTTATTGGCCTTGGCAGCCGCTGCCTGACACTGTTTTTTGCAGCTTAGTTTGCTGTTTATTAAAATTCCTAGATCCTTTTCCATGTCAGTGTTACCGAGTGTTTTACCATTTAGTATGTACGGGTGACTTGCATTATTCCTTCCCATGTGCATAACTTTACATTTCTCAGTGTTAAACCTCATCTGCCACTTATCTGCCCAAGCCTCCAATCTATCCAGATCCCTCTGTAGTAGTATACTGTCCTCTTCAGTGTTAATTACTTTACACAGTTTAGTGTCATCTGCGAAAATTGATATTTTACTATGCAAGCCTTCTACAAGATCATTAATAAATATATTGAAGAGAATAGGGCCCAATACTGACCCCTGAGGTACTCCACTAGTGACAGTGACCCAATCTGAGTATGTACCGTTAATAACCACCCTCTGTTTTCTATCATTGAGCCAGTTACTTACCCACTTACAGACGTTTTCTCCGAGTCCGAGCATTCTCATTTTATATACTAACCTTTTATGAGGTACAGTGTCAAATGCTTTGGAGAAGTCCAGATACACGACATCCATTGATTCGCCGCTGTCAAGTCTAGTACTTACCTCCTCATAGAAACTGATTAAATTAGTTTGACATGACCGATCCATCACGAAGCCATGCTGATATGGCGTTATTTGCTTATTTCCCATAAGATGCTCTAACATAGCATCTCTCAGAAAACCTTCAAACAGTTTACCCACAACAGATGTTAAACTTACCGGCCTATAGTTTCCAGGCTCTGTTTTTGGACCCTTTTTGAATATTGGCACCACATTTGCCATGCGCCAATCCTGTGGGACATTCCCTGTCAGTACAGAGTCCGCAAATATCAGAAATAAGGGTCTGGCTATGACATTACTTAATTCCCTTAGGATACGGGGGTGTATGCCATCCGGTCCTGGCGATTTGTCTATTTTGATTTTTTTAAGTCGCTGTTGTACTTCTTCCTGGGTCAGACAGGACACTTTTAATGGCGAATTTGAACAACAACATGGTTGTTGTTCAATAATAAAATTAATCCTCAAAAATACTTACTCCAAGCTGTATAGGCTCGAAAGCCTACTACCAATTAAGCATATTAGGTGATGTGCATCTCTGTAATGAGAAGGGGTGTGGTCTAATGACATCAACACCCTATATTAGGTGTGCATAATTATTAGGCAACTTCCTTTCCTTTGGCAAAATAGGTCAAAAGAAGGACTTGACAGGCTCAGAAAAGTCAAAAATAGTGAGATATCTTGCAGAGGGATGCAGCACTCTTAAAATTGCAAAGCTTCTGAAGCGTGATCATCGAACAATCAAGCGTTTCATTCAAAATAGTCAACAGGGTCGCAAGAAGCGTGTGGAAAAACCAAGGCGCAAAATAACTGCCCATGAACTGAGAAAAGTCAAGCGTGCAGCTGCCAAGATGCCACTTGCCACCAGTTTGGCCATATTTCAGAGCTGCAACATCACTGGAGTGCCCAAAAGCACAAGGTGTGCAATACTCAGAGACATGGCCAAGGTAAGAAAGGCTGAAAGACGACCACCACTGAACAAGACACACAAGCTGAAACGTCAAGACTGGGCCAAGAAATATCTCAAGACTGATTTTTCTAAGGTTTTATGGACTGATGAAATGAGAGTGAGTCTTGATGGGCCAGATGGATGGGCCCGTGGCTGGATTGGTAAAGGGCAGAGAGCTCCAGTCCGACTCAGACGCCAGCAAGGTGGAGGTGGAGTACTGGTTTGGGCTGGTATCATCAAAGATGAGCTTGTGGGGCCTTTTCGGGTTGAGGATGGAGTCAAGCTCAACTCCCAGTCCTACTGCCAGTTTCTGGAAGACACCTTCTTCAAGCAGTGGTACAGGAAGAAGTCTGCATCCTTCAAGAAAAACATGATTTTCATGCAGGACAATGCTCCATCACACGCGTCCAAGTACTCCACAGCGTGGCTGGCAAGAAAGGGTATAAAAGAAGAAAATCTAATGACATGGCCTCCTTGTTCACCTGATCTGAACCCCATTGAGAACCTGTGGTCCATCATCAAATGTGAGATTTACAAGGAGGGAAAACAGTACACCTCTCTGAACAGTGTCTGGGAGGCTGTGGTTGCTGCTGCACGCAATGTTGATGGTGAACAGATCAAAACACTGACAGAATCCATGGATGGCAGGCTTTTGAGTGTCCTTGCAAAGAAAGGTGGCTATATTGGTCACTGATTTGTTTTTGTTTTGTTTTTGAATGTCAGAAATGTATATTTGTGAATGTTGAGATGTTATATTGGTTTCACTGGTAAAAATAAATAATTGAAATGGGTATATATTTGTTTTTTGTTAAGTTGCCTAATAATTATGCACAGTAATAGTCACCTGCACACACAGATATCCCCCTAAAATAGCTAAAACTAAAAACAAATTAAAAACTACTTCCAAAAATATTCAGCTTTGATATTAATGAGTTTTTTGGGTTCATTGAGAACATGGTTGTTGTTCAATAATAAAATTAATCCTCAAAAATACAACTTGCCTAATAATTCTGCACTCCCTGTATATCTAATATTATCTATCTATCTATCTATCTCTATATCTAATATTATCTATCTATCTATCTATCTATCTATCTATCTATCTATCTATATATCTAATATTATCTATCTATCTATCTATCTATGTATCTATCTATCTATCTAATATTATCTATCTATGTATCTATCTATCTATATATCTAATATTATCTATCTATCTATCTATCTATCTAATATTATCTATCTCTATATCTAATATTATCTATCTATCTATCTATCTATCTATCTATCTATCTATCTATCTCTATATCTAATATTATCTATCTATCTATCTATCTATCTCTATATCTAATATTATCTATCTATCTATCTCTATATCTAATATTATCTATCTATCTATCTATCTATCTATCTCTATATCTATCTATCTATCTATCTATCTATCTCTATATCTAATATTATCTATCTATCTATCTATCTAATATTATCTATCTATCTATCTATCTATCTCTATATCTAATATTATCTATCTATCTATCTCTATATCTAATATTATCTATCTATCTCTATATCTAATATTATCTATCTATCTCTATATCTATCTATCTATCTATCTCTATATCTAATATTATCTATCTATCTATCTATTTATCTATCTCTATATCTAATATTATCTATCTATCTCTATATCTAATATTATCTATCTATCTATCTATCTATCTCTATATCTAATATTATCTATCTATCTCTATATCTAATATTATCTATCTATCTATCTATCTATCTCTATATCTAATATTATCTATCTATCTCTATATCATCTATCTATCTATCTATCTATCTCTATATCTAATATTATCTATTTATCTATCTATCTATTTATCTATCTCTATATCTAATATTATCTATCTATCTATCTCTATATCTAATATTATCTATCTATCTATCTATCTATCTCTATATCTAATATTATCTATCTATCTATTTATCTATCTCTATATCTAATATTATCTATCTATCTCTATATCTAATACTATCTATCTATCTATCTATCTCTATATCTAATATTATCTATCTATCTATCTATCTCTATATCTAATATTATCTATCTATCTATCTATCTATCTATCTCTATATCTAATATTATCTATCTATCTATTTATCTATCTCTATATCTAATATTATCTATCTATCTCTATATCTAATACTATCTATCTATCTCTATATCTAATATTATCTATCTATCTATCTCTATATCTAATATTATCTATCTCTATATCTAATATTATCTATCTATCTATCTATCTCTATATCTAATATTATCTATCTATCTATCTATCTATCTATCTCTATATCTAATATTATCTATCTATCTATCTATCTATATATCTCTATATCTAATATTATCTATCTATCTCTATATCTAATATTATCTATCTCTATATCTAATATTATCTATCTATCTATCTCTATATCTAATATTATCTATCCATCTATCTCTATATCTAATATTATCTATCTATCTCTATATCTAATACTATCTATCTATCTATATCTAATATTATCTATCTATCTATCTATCTATCTCTATATCTAATATTATATATCTCTATATCTAATATTATCTATCTATCTATTTATCTATCTCTATATCTAATATTATATATCTCTATATCTAATATTATCTATCTATCTATCTAATATTATCTATCTATCTATCTACGTGTCTAACTGTCTATCTATCTTCAAATATCTATCTAACTGTATATCTATCTATCTATCTCTATATCTAATATTATCTATCTATCTATCTCTATATCTAATACTATCTATCTATCTCTATATCTAATATTATCTATCTATCTATATATCTAATATTATCTATCTATCTCTATATCTAATATTATCTATCTATCTATGTATCTATCTATCTCTATATCTAATATTATCTATCTATCTATCTATCTATCTATCTCTATATCTAATATTATCTATCTATCTATTTATCTATCTCTATATCTAATATTATCTATCTATCTCTATATCTAATATTATCTATCTATCTATCTATCTATCTATCTATCTATCTCTATATCTAATATTATCTATCTATCTATCTAGCTATGTGTCTAACTGTCTATCTATCTTCAAATATCTATCTAACTGTCTATCTCTATATCTAAAATTATCTATCTATCTATCTATTTATCTATCTCTATATCTAATATTATCTATCTATCTCTATATCTAATACTATCTATCTATCTATCTATCTATCTCTATATCTAATATTATCTATCTATCTATCTATCTATCTATCTCTATATCTAATATTATCTATCTCTATATCTAATATTATCTATCTATCTATCTATCTATCTCTATATCTAATATTATCTATCTATCTATCTATCTATCTATCTCTATATCTAATATTATCTATCTATCTATCTATCTATCTATCTATCTATCTATCTATCTATCTATCTCTATATCTAATATTATCTATCTATCTCTATACCTAATACTATCTATCTATCTATCTATCTATCTCTATATCTAATATTATCTATCTATCTATCTATCTATCTATCTCTATATCTAATATTATCTATCTCTATATCTAATATTATCTATCTATCTATTTATCTATCTCTATATCTAATATTATCTATCTATCTCTATATCTAATATTATCTATCTATCTATCTATCTATCTCTATATCTAATATTATCTATCTATCTACGTGTCTAACTGTCTATCTATCTTCAAATATCTATCTAACTGTATATCTATCTATCTATCTATCTATCTATCTATCTATCTATCTATCGATCTATCTCTATATCTAATATTATCTATCTATCTATCTATCTATCTCTATATCTAATATTATCTATCTATCTCTATATCTAATACTATCTATCTATCTATCTATCTCTATATCTAATATCTATCTATCTATCTATCTATCTATCTATCTAACAAAAAGAAATTCCGCAGCACTTCCAAGGCGTAAAAATGAAAAGATAGTTCTTTATTTACCAGACAGCAACGTTTCGATCCTTCTCTCTGGGATCTTTCTCAAGCAGTGAGAAAGATCCCAGAGAGAAGGATCGAAACGTTGCTGTCTGGTAAATAAAGAACTATCTTTTCATTTTTACGCCTTGGAAGTGCTGCGGAATTTCTTTTTGTTATATGCTTTGGAGGGGGACCGCCTTCATAGCCGCTTGCACTCCGCTGACATCGTTTGTCGCAGTGCGGCTCCTATTGCCCTTTTTCTTACATATCTATCTATCTATCTATCTCTATATCTAATATTATCTATCTATCTATTTATCTATCTCTATATCTAATATTATCTATCTATCTATCTATCTATCTATCTATCTATCTATCCCTATATCTAATATTATCTATCTATCTATCTCTATATCTAATATTATCTATCTATCTAATATTATCTATCTATCTCTATATCTAATATTATCTATCTATCTATTTATCTATCTCTATATCTAATATTATCTATCTATCTATCTATCTATCTATCTATCTCTATATCTAATATTATCTATCTCTATATCTAATATTATCTATCTCTATATCTAATATTATCTATCTATCTCTATATCTAATATTATCTATCTATCTATCTATCTATCTATCTCTATATCTAATATTATCTATCTATTTATCTATCTAATATTATCTGTCTTTCTCTATCTATGTAAAAAAGAAAATTCCACGGCACTCCCAAAAGTTGTTCAATGCCACGTTTCAGTCCTCTTAGGCTACTTTCACACTAGCGTTTTTCTTTTCCGGCATAGAGTTCCGTCACAGGGGCTCAATACGGGAAAAGAACTGATCAGTTTCATCCCCATGCATTCTGAATGGAGATTAATTCGTTCAGGATGCATCAGGATGTCTTCAGTTCAGTCATTTTGACTGATCAGGCAAAAGAGAAAACCGTAGCATGCTACGGTTTTATCTCCAGCGAAAAAAACTGAAGACTTGCCTGAATGCCGGATCCGTCCTTCCGGCTTGCGCATGCGCAGATCTGTAAAAATTTGAAAAAAAATACAAGACGGATCCGTCTGTCCGCATGACAAGCGGAGAGACGGATCCGTTCTCACAAATGCTTTCAGTCACATCCAAATCAGCGGATCCGGCGGGCAGTTCCGATGACGGAACTGCCCGCCGGATCACACTGCCGCAAGGGTGAAAGTAGCCTTAACAGGACAATCCTCAAGTAGTATAAAAATACCGCTTGAGAAAAGTCCTGGTAAGAGGACTGAAACGTTGCATTGGTGATTGAAGAACAACTTTTGAACAACTTTTAGGAGTGCTGTGGGATTTTCTTTATTAATTCAGGGTGGGTTCACATCAGCGTTATGTATTCTATTATGACTTTCCGTTATAACATGGTTATAACAGAAAATAACGGAATTTGTAAGACGGACTTCAAAATGGAAACCTTTAGAGGCATTTCGTTTTGATCCGTCATAATAGAAGTCTATGGGCAGCATAACGGAACCGTCTGGTTTCCATTATACAGGACAGAAAAGAAAGTCCTGTTGACCTCTTCCTTTGCGTCACGTTACCAGGAGCAGGTCATCACCGTGACATCCAGGGTCCCGAGCAGAGCAGCAGGTGCGAGCCTCACTAAGCAGATGCAGAAGTATGCTTCCTTTGGCAGGTCTGCCCAACTGTTCCCTTCCTTCCCAAAATTGAGCAACGCCTTTAACTGTGCAGACCCTATTGTTTGATTTATTTTCAATTTCATTTGTTCAAAACAATAAACTATGGGTGTGATTTATTAACCAGAAACAGGCCTATATTAGGCGTATTTCAGGCACAGATTTCTAACCGTTGTGCCGCAATCTGCGACTTTTCCCCATTAGGAATATGGCTTACATTTAGAAGTGGCGCTGGATATGCCAAAGTTATGTGGAGGCCGGCGCCTCTACTTAACTTCGGCGATCCACTGCCAGTGCAGGGGCATTATTAAGACCAACGTCTAAAGCGGTGGTCTTAATAAATGACCCCCTATGTTTTACATTACTATATTTGTTTTAATTTACGGAAGTGAATAAATGTGCCTGTTGATACAATACTTAAAGGGTTTCTGTCACCCCGCAAAACTCTTTTTTTTTTTTGGATAGTTAGATTCCTCATAGTGCGATATAGGAGAATATAATAGTCTTACTTACTTTCATGCGGCCGATTCTTTATAAAACGAAGTTTTATAATATGTAAATGAGGGCTCTACCAGCAAGTAGGGCGTCTACTTGCTGGTAGCTGCTGCAGAAATCCGCCCCCTCGCCGTGTTGATTGACAGGGCCAGCCGGGATCTCCTCCTCCGGCCGGCCCTGTCAGTAATTCAAAAATCGCGCGCCTCGCGTCATTCGGCGCAGACGCTCTGAGATGAGGAGGCTCGAATCCTCAGCACTCCCTCAGTGCGCCTACGCCAATGACGTCTTCTCTTTCGGTGATGTCATCGGCGCAGGCGCACTGAGGGAGTGCTGAGGATACGAGCCTCCTCATCTCAGAGCGCCTGCGCCGAATGACGCGAGGCGCGCGATTTTTGAATTACTGACAGGGCCGGCCGGAGGAGGAGATCACGGCTGGCCCTGTCAATCAACACGGCGAGGGGGCGGATTTCTGCAGCAGCTACCAGCAAGTAGACGCCCTACTTGCTGGTAGAGCCCTCATTTACATATTATAAAAGTTCGTTTTATAAAGAATCGGCCGCATGAAAGTAAGTAAGAGCATTATATTCTGCTATATCGCACTATGAGCAATCTAACTATCCAAAAAAAAAAATATGAGTTTTGCGGGGTGACAGAAACCCTTTAAGAATATGGTGCCCCACTTTTAATTTCGTCCAGGGCCTCAATAATATTACTGAGGGGCACTAATGGAGGCATTACTGTTAGTGGGGGCACTAATGGGGGCATTATTAATTATGGGGGCACTAATTGAGGCATTACTGTTACTGGGGGCACTATTTGTTTTAATTTATGGAAGT